>NW_006922804.1:78015-81206 GCF_000298275.1 Orycteropus afer afer
TTGTGCAGTAATGTATCAGACAGTGTTTCTCTGCTATTCAGAAGGTTTTCCCTGGCCAATTCCTTGAGAAGCGGATAGCCTCCTCCTTCCTAGTCTGTCTCAGTCTGAAAGTTGTGCTGATACCTGTGCACCATGTACACCCCACTGGTTTGAAGCACCAGTGGCACAGCAACATGTCACCACAGTAGGACAAATTGACAGACAAGTTTGTCTCCCTTAGCTGTTGGAAACCTCTCCAACTTCCCCTTACCTGGATCCCTGCAGCTGACTCCTCATTCTGTCCTGGTCCCCTGGCCTTTTTACTTTCTCCTGCTTTCCTGACTTGCTGCTTTGGTCCGTGGCCTGTGTTCCCTCTTCTCATCTGGATCCCTGCAGCTGACTCCTCACTCTGTCCTGGTCCCCTAGCCTTTTATGTCCTTTCTCTGCTTTCCCACCTTGCTGCTTTTGGGGCGTGACCTGGGTTCCACCCCTCTCCTGTATCCCTGTGGCTGACTCCTATGAGAAATCTCACTCATAGGTATTTAGCCAATTTATCTGAAAAATTATGTCCACACAAAAACCTGAATATTTATAGCAGCTTTATTTGTTATCAGAAAAACTGGAAATAGCCAATATCCTCCTAACATTAATGTTTTTAAAACTCTGATAAAGCCATAAATTGATGTGCTGTTAGGGAATGAAAGTAGCTCTGGTGGTGCAGTGCCTAAGGGATTTTACTGGTAACCAGAAGATAGGAAGTTCAAACCCACCAGTTGTCCTACAGGGCAATCTATTTCCATAAACATTTACCACTTTGGAAACACAATGGAAGTCACTATGAGGTTTTTTTGTTTGTTTGGTTGTTTTATTTTTATTTTTTTTATTTTTTTTAGGGAATGACATTAAGTGATCTCTGAAACCACAAAGAGATTTGGATAAACCTTAAATGAATATTACCAAGTAGAAGAAGCTGGTTTGAAAAGGCTATAACTGTATGATTTGATTTATATGGAATTCTAGGAAAAGCAAAACTATAGACGTGGTGAACAGATCAATATTAGATGTAGGTTTGACATGTAAAAAGATTGATTAAGTGACACTTAGACATTGTTCAGGGAAGTGAAAGTATTCTATATGATAATGTAATGATGGTTATATGACCCCATGCATTTATCAAAACATAATAGAACTTTAGTGAAACTTAGTAGTATGAAAATTTAAAAAATTATATGAGAAGTAGGATGAAATACAGATTGTGACAAGAGTCTAACTGTATTACAAATGTGTGCAATCACATTATTGAAAGGGTCTGAGAAGACAGGGTTAATTGAAGTAAATACAGAAATGAGTACAGCCTGTAGAACCACAGACAAAATGACCTACACAGAAGCTTTTGCTTCTCATGTGGGTACAGGTTAACAATTTTGAAACAAAGATAGACATATACTTGAATTGAGCAGTTAAGTAAATGGGTGTTGGCTGGTGGGAGCTGAAAGTAGGAGTTGAAAGTTATAGACAAGTAAGAGGATGAAACGATAATTATTCATATTGTATGTTGTTAGAAAATTGCCAGGAGATGGAAGAAAAGTGGATAAAAGGAGTAGGAAAAAAAAAAAATCAAGTGACATTTTTCCTTGAAGATTGCTATCAAAATGCTTGTCTTTTTTTTTTTTTTTTTTAATAGATGTTCCTATGAAAGGAAAATTTTTTCTTGGTCCTATTTTTCTGAATTGCATCTAATCAACATATTGGTTTTAAAAGGAAGCACAGTTCCAACTTTCCCAACAGTTCGTCTCTATTTTCCTAATGCTTATGGTAATGTAAGTACCTTCATTGCCAAGACCCACCAGCAACTCCAGCTGGAGCAAACTTAAGGTCAGTTCTGGAATAAGGTCACATCATTTTCATTTACCTGTTCAATCCTGGACCCCAGACAAGAACAATAATAGTAGTAATAATAATATAATTTGATATGAATCTGTACAATATTTCTATATATTTTTAACAGGGAGACTTTCAAGATTTTATGTCCTCAGTATTGAAGACAACCAAAATCTTTTCAACAGGCTTGCTAATTCATCTCTTCTCAAAGCATTGAATATGGTCAGTTTAGATTACTTGAATATTCTCAGTGATGTGCACCTTGAGACTGTTTTCTAAGATTGAGTGTAACATAGTTAGAAGCAGAAGACTCCTAGCATTAATGCCATCACAAGTAATATAAGGTACAGCTATAGGTATGTAAACTTGGGAAAGTTTCCAACCATCCATCTCTAGACTCAAAACTGAAACCCTCTGCCATTGAGTTGGTTCCAACTCACAGCGAACCTACAGGACAGAGTAGAAGTCCCCTATAGGGATTCCAAGGCTGTGATCTTTACAAAAGTAGACTACCACATATTCTCCAGTGGAGCTGCTGGTGGGTTAGAATGAATGAGCGAGCACAATGATTGTAAGAAAAGGTTTTGTGGCCAGATAGCCCTGAATTCAAATTTTAACTTTGCTCCTTAGAGCACTATGGCTTTGGGGAAAGCATGTCACCTTTTAGAGCCTCATGTGTAAGACTCTTATATAACTTGTATAACTTTCAAACCCACCCAAGTGTTGCTTTGTACCCTGGGACCCTGTTGTACCACACAAAGTCTACCAACTCCATAGGGAAATCACTCTAGGCCCCTGACATTCACTGTTGCCAAGGCTGACTACACTTTTTGCATAAGCAGCATCCACAGTTAGTGCTGATTTAGGTGACAAAATACATCAGATCTTATTAAATCCCAAGTCAAAACACCTTCCCACACCCCACACCCCACACCCCAGACAAATTTAACAGTGGCTTGGAATTTTGTTATAAATAAAATTATAGTCCCATGATCTTCATCTCCTAATATAGTTTTGGTGAAGTTACAGCAGTTAAAACATAATCCATTGCAATGCATGATAGTAGGTTTTCTCTGTTGTTGTTGTTGTTGTTAGGTATCATTGAGATGGCTCCAACTCATAGCAACTCTATGTACAATACAATGAAACAGTGTCTGGTCCTGTGCCAGCCTCCCAATCCTTGCTTTACCTGGGCCCATTGGTGCAGCCACTGTGTCAATTCATCTTGTTCAGGGCCTTCCCCTTTTTTGCTGACCCTCCACTTTACCCAGAATGATATCCTTCTCCAGAGAATTGTCCCTTCTGACAACATGGCCAAAGGAGGTGACATT
>NW_006922804.1:82687-83727 GCF_000298275.1 Orycteropus afer afer
CTCCATTCAAGAGAAAGATTCAGAGTCTCTTCTGGCATCCATTTGGTCTTTTCTTCCTTTCATGCCTCTTTAATGACTTTTTGCTTTCTTCATGAATTATGTTCTTGATTTCACCCCACAATTCATCTGGTTTTCAGTAACTAGTGTTCAAGTGGCATCAAATCCATTCTTTATATGGTCTCTCAATTCAGGACGGATATAATCAAAGTCATATTTTGGTTCTTTGGATGTGTTTTAATTGTCTTCAGCTTTGACAATAATCAAATTAGATAACACAAATACTGTAGTACTGAAAATTAAATAAAATTATGCTAAGATTCCTAGAATAGATTAAATGCAAAAAAAAAAGAATGCTCAGTGATAACGTTATAAAACCAGAAGCTGTGATTTCAAGCAGTGTGTAAAGATTGCACACTTTGTACAAAACTGTAACTTCGTATCAATATTTTATCTGTAGAAGCATGTAAGTTCTTCTGAATGTTCAAATATAGAGTTCAAAAAGGAGGGAGATTTTAGTTTAAATGAAGAGTAATAACTTGGAAGTTTTAGGCTAAAAACAAATCAGGAACGCTAGTGGCACAATGATTAAGCTATTGGCACCAAATCAAATGCCAGCAGTTTGAATCCATTAGCTGCTTGCGGAGAAGGTTGTGACAGTCTGATTCCTTAGAAAAGCATATAGAACAGTTCTACTCTATACTATGGGGGTCTCTGTGTGTAAAAATAAAGTCCTCATACATGCTACAATATGGATGAAGAAAATTTCTTTTAGTGAAGTGATTCAAACACAAAAGGACAAATACTATACGATCTCACTCATATGAAATAATTAGAATAGGCAATATATGAAAAGAAATGTTTATTAGTGGTGACAAAAGTGGGAGGGTAAGGAAAAGTAAGGTCATTATTTAGGAAGCAGTGAATTTCTGTTTATGATGAAGCTAATTTTGCAATGGATTTTGATGATGGAGGAACAACATGGTTAGGAAGATCAATGTCACTAAATTACACATGTAAAATAAATGTTAAATTGGTAAATA
>NW_006922804.1:85631-89288 GCF_000298275.1 Orycteropus afer afer
CTCTAAAAAATAACTGAGTGCTAGAGGTCAATGTGTTTTAAAGAAAGACAGTAACTGTAACAGGAACAGTTAATGCACAAACAGTTCATAATAGTAATAATTAATTTCTATGTAATATTTCACAGGTTAAAGGCAATTCTATCTTCATTTTCTAAATTAATCCTCCAAAGACAAGAAATAGAAATGGGCAGTGTTGCTGATCTTATTTCTTTAGTTTAAAAGTATGGATAATGTTCTCTAAAATGAATTATGTTCAATAGTGTATAAGTTAGAACCTGTTTAGGAAATGACTAAATTTGTAATACAGCCCATAATTTCTAAATTCTAGTTCAGAGTGGCTCTTTTTTTTTTTTTTTGCATGCCATTGTTCTATGTGTGCATTTATTATTTGTGATATAAGCAGCTTATACATATTGTTATCATGTGTCACAAATTAACACTGAAGTCATTCTTGTCTCATCTACATATAATTGAGAAGAAGTGTTCCCAAAGCTCAGCCTGTCCTATCAAATAGAATACCTGAATTTGGTAGATTAGACTGTATAGCTCAATATAAAAGATTTTGTGAACTCTAACTAACTACCTCCATATCCAACCTCTTAAATCTCAATATACACAGAATTTTACACTACAGTGAGTGCATAATTGCTTAAAAAGCTCATGAAGCCTGTCAATTACTTCCATTTTGCTGTTAGCACACATAGAATTTTACAATCACCTTGTTAGCCTCTTTTATTTTAAGGGAGAAGATGTTGAGACAGGGAAATATTAAGTAAAATATTACAAGTTGAGTTGAAGACAAAATTGTGGTTTTGAGAATCTTTTCAATAAATATACAAGTTCTCATATTTTCTGGATGAAAAATAACTTCAATAGGGAATTCAGCTCCATGATCAATTCCAAACATAAATTTTGTAGTTTCTTGCTTTTCAACAAATATTGACACACACCACCAGCCCCTATCATTTACAAGAAATAAAATTTAAAAGCACACTATTATGCTCAAGATTTTATTTTGTTGTTTGTTTCCTTTTAGTATATTGTCACTTAACCATAGCTGTACACAAGCCTTGACTGGGGCAGCAGAGCTATCACAGAGTGTAACTGTAGTTTAAGTGCATAGAAGGGAGAAGCAAAGTAGTGAAACATTTTCTTTCAAGTGCATGAAGTCTGACTGACAAACAATACTCTAAAGACGTGAAAATATTTTACTAAGAAATCAACTTTGAAAATGAATATTTGATTTGTTTTTAATTAGTCTTTTAGTAAATGTATTCTGAAAATATTCCTGAAAACTAACATGTTTGCTTTTCTTTCTGATCAAAAGACCCGAAGTGAGTTTATGTTTGTGACTCTTACCTTTCATAATTGCATAGTCAGTGACTGCAACACCCCAAAAATGGTCTCAAACCCCATCTTGTTTAGCTCCACTTGTAAGAAACTGTTAGCCATTCCCCTCTCCCTCTCTGTCACATTTCAATCATCTCCTCCCTTTTAGAGATTAACCTGTTCTTTATCAAGCCCTGGGTAATTAAAGCCCTAAACCAGCAATGCTTTATCAAAGCTAATACAGGTGGTTCTGAAAGTGCTGCCTGAGACCCCCTTCTGAGTGGCCCTGGAGCCACTCAGACTGGAAACTGGTCATGTAGCCTCCAGTCCTGATCACATAGACCCCATCCTCAATCCCTCAGACTCAGACTTAGAATATGCCCAGAACATGGGCAGGTTTTTGCAGATATTCTTAGATCCATTCCAGCCCAGCCTCCACTAGATCAAAAGAAGCTTCTAACAAGTTGTGTAAGCCTGTGTCTACCTTTTATTTATTATTTTGTAAACTCTCTCTCTCTCTCTTGATTTTGTTTTTCCCTCTTGTTCTTAATAAAATTCATCCTGGTAACAGGACCCCTGACAGATTTTTGGGTTTCTCCAAACTCATCCAAAGGGAAATTTCAACCCCGATGGGAGACTCCCCGGACAACAACCATTACCACTCATCCTCCACACATACCTCCACAGCTTAATCCACTGAAGCAGTTCAGCCCTTTTCTGATTACCACTTTGCTTTGACTGATTCCTTTCTATTCATCTCCCTGGAAGTGAACTTCTTTATTCTAGGATGATGTGTCTTGCAATGTTCCTCTCTCTCTCTCTCCCTGTAGCACAGTTCCTAAAGATTTATTTGAAAATCGTTGTTAATTAACCTACATTGACTATATTACAAAAGTATATAAGTATTGCTCTAGCTTGTTTCGCCCATTCAAGTTTTTATGGGCATTTGAGAGCAGGGGTGAGAGGGAACTTTTACATTCAATGATATTGATTACTGATTATAATATGTTATCCTTACCATATGCCTTGACATCTGCATTAAACAAATTTTTTTGATGCACCCTATAATTTATATTCGTAGGTCACAATAACTACCTATAGTATCCACAAGCAATAGCATTGTTCCAATTTTATACAAAATTAAGTGGGTTCCAATAATTTTAAATTTTTTATGAGTTGATTTTTTTTTTCTCTATAAATATTTCTAAGAAAGGCAAAGTTTTTTCTATATTCAACCCTTTACAAAGTTGCAACGTCTCATAAGATATCTCCTCAGTTTATTTACTATAAAAACTACCTGGAAGACACACCTAAAAAAAAAATGTCACTCTCAGCAAGTCATTTCCAACTTATAGTGACCCCATTGCTTTCAAAGACTGTAAATCTTTATGCAAGCAGACCACCTCATCTTTCTTCCATGGAGTGGCTGGTGGTTGTAAACTACTAATCATCTGTTTAGCAGTCAAATGCCTAACCACTACACTATCAGTTCTCTTTGGAAGACACATTAGACTGAAATAAGCCCAAGTTAAATACTGTGAAAAGTACAAAATTTGAATAAAACTGATTTATGAAATACCTTACTGGAAATAGAACTAACTCCCCTGGCTCAGCTTTCAGTCAAATAATAGACAGACCTATAAGGTGAAAAATATAACCAGGGAGGTACACACTCCTTAGAACAACCAAACATACAAAATCAAAAGGGTAGCATTTGCCTAGGGATAAAGCTCAGAAGGCAGTAAGAAACAGGAGAGAAGGAAGAATGTAAATGGTAAACATAAAGAGGAACTGGGAAGAATGCTGTTACATTGTGGTGAATGCAATCTGTCAACAGACAAAAAGTTTATGAATTGTGTAGTGGAAAACCAATTTGCTCTATAAAAAGTCACCCAAAGTACAAAAAGGTTAAAAAAAATTGATTTATGAAATATCAGAATCAAAATATTGCTTCCATATTAATATTTTATTTCAACTAATTTATAACTAAATTTGTAATTAGAAATTAGTTATTTCTTAATTCATAATGTGTGCATGAGTATATATACATATGCACATATGTGTGTGTGCACATGCGCATGGGGGATGAAGCAATGGGTAAGTACTGGATTACTAGACAAGAGATGAGCCGTTCAAATTCATGCTCAGGTATCTCAAAAGAAAAGCCTGGTGATCTGCTTCCAAAAAGTTCAAAACTGTGAAAATCCTGTGGAGCAGTTCTACTTTGTACACTTGGGGTCATAATGAATCAGAAAGTAGAAATAAACTCAATGGCAAATAGCAACTATATGTATCTCTGCCTATCCATAGTATCTATTCATTTGCTTT
>NW_006922804.1:89913-92317 GCF_000298275.1 Orycteropus afer afer
GACATATTTAAATCTGCTTTTCCTATGAAATACATTTGACAAGAATGGATTATGTGCCCTCAGTTACGAGATCCTTGCAAAATGAACGTTTTCTATTGAGTATTAGCACATTAGTACACAAGTACCTTAATGCCAACTAAAATTAATTTTTCTTTAAATTAAAAAAAAAAAAAAGTTGGTGAATCCAACATAGTGAGTACAGCAGCCTATGGAATTTCTACCCAGTCTTCATAAACTTCTAAATCTTAATTCAAATTTTTTTGCATGATGACTCAAGAATAAGATTGAAAATAACTTTGAAAAAATGTTACCCACAATAAGTCTTATACTTGGCTTCATATACATAAAGATGACCAGATTAGAGAATTTTCCTCAAATTTCTCTCAGAAGTCAATAACCTCTAGAATTCTTTAAGATATCATTTATATGCTTATTAATATATTACAAACAAACAAACTCACTGTTGTCGAGTTGGATCTGAGTGATAGTAACCCCTCCTTGGGTTTCCGAGGCAGTATCACTAGGGAGGTAGATTGCCCAACCTTCCTTCTGAGGAGTGGCTGGTGGGTTTGAACCACTAGCCTTCTGGTTAACAGTCAAATGCCTTAGGCACTATGCCACCAGAGGGTTATGAATATATTCTCCAAATTGATGAGAAACCCAGATTACAAAAAACCACTACACAAGCCATGAAACACGTAGAAGAATAATTTCAATTAAATGTCAACCTTTGTCTTTGGAATAGAATATTTTTACTACCTGATCTCGAATCTGCTTGGTCTGCACCCCATAGACAAAGGGGTTGAGAAAAGGTGGAAGTAGTAAATAAAGAATGGACAAAATGATATGCATAGATGATGGGATATGAGATGCAGATCTGTGAGTGAAAAAGGAGAAAAAAGCAAGGAGATAGAACTGGAAGTAGACACATATGTGGGGAATACATGTATTAAATGCCTTAAGACGAGCCTTTTTTTGGGGCAGGTGGAAGACAGTGATAAATATTTGGATATAGGAGAGTGTGATTGCAATGAAGTCAAACCCACCAACAATGAAAGCCCAAAGAGACCATAGGACTTATTGATGTAAATATCTTCAGTGGCAAGCTTCACAACAGCCATGTGTTCACAGTAAGTGTGAGATATTAACTTGCTTTGGTATATCTTCAGACGACACTTTATGAGCAGAAGGCATGGGATTACTAGAATGTCAGGCCTCAATGTCATCCCAATTCCAATATGAGTGATGATTTGACTATTGAATATGGTAGAATGCCTAAGGGGATGGCAGATGGCTACATAGTGGTCCAGAGCCATAGCCAGCAAGACTCCTGATTCAATACCCTGGAATGTGTGGATGAGCCACATCTGAAAGAGACAAGCATCAAAATAGATCTCTGGCAAGTGAAACCAAAAAATCCCAAGCATCTTAGGCACAATGCTGGTGCTAAGTGCAATGTCTGTGGCTCCTAGCATGGCCAGGATGATGTACATGGGCTCGTGGAGGCTTCTTTCAGCTTTGATGATGATCAGAAGTAGAGTATTTCCAATCAAAGTAATGATGTACATAGCACAGAATGGAATCCCAATCCAACACTGAACAGGTTCCAGACCAGGGATTCCAATGAGTGTCAGTAT
Organism: Orycteropus afer afer; assembly: GCF_000298275.1. Classification (NCBI taxonomy): domain Eukaryota; kingdom Metazoa; phylum Chordata; class Mammalia; order Tubulidentata; family Orycteropodidae; genus Orycteropus; species Orycteropus afer. Next base: position 91,551 of record NW_006922804.1, read on the forward strand.
AGAGGGCATAAACACAGTGCTGTTGGCAATAAGCATCACAATCCAGGGATCTTCTTAACAGTCTATGATTCTCTATACTGTTATGTATCCTATTCTCACTTAGTCATAAAGTTATTTGATAACGGAATTAGTAAAATAAACTCCATCATTTCCTCATCATTGCTTTAATAAGCAAGTAAATATCATTATGGAGACCATGGAAAGTTCTCCTAGTATTTACTTTGGCGATATTACCCACCCACCCTCAATGACGTCCATGGTGTAAAAACTGAGTTTTTGGACACCATCTCTGTGATGAAATCAATAGGATCAGCATATTTTATGGTGTTCCCTTTTCTCTTCCACTCCTCTTTCTCTCTTTGTTTCTAACCTGTTCATGGAAATGAGGAAAATAATATTATTTGGAAGCCAAATTTCAGATAAAGAATTTAAATTTTAAATTCCCCAATGCCTTTAGAACCACTGATCTCTCCACTCCACTTTCTCCTCTCTATTCACTTGAGACTACCAGAGCTTGTTGTTTCTACACAGCATGTCAGCATTCATTAACACAATATAATTGATAGAACATCACTTTTTAGGGCTATGACTCTACCACTGAAAGTACCTCTCTTCACCAAGAGTTTTTAAATATGAGATTGCTATGAGAATGAGACCCCATTTCAACTGGCAATGAGGGTTATATAATTTGATATACTACCAAGGTAGATCTGACTCAGAAGACAAAATGTGATATATAAATAGTTCATGAATGTCTTTATATTTAA
>NW_006922804.1:93232-94367 GCF_000298275.1 Orycteropus afer afer
TCTTAAACCTCTAAATCATCCAAGGCAGACTCTCCAATCTATCACCCCTGGTCCTGAATTGTATTTCCCAGAACTTCAAAGTCAGACTGTATCTATCAAACATAGATTGATATTCTTTACGTCTATGATTTAGAAATGTCTCTAAAGAAAAAAGAAAAGAAGGTCCATTTTAAGAAATTTCTTTAGAAAGAAATCTATTCTCATTATCTTTACAAGTGTTTTTGCTTCAAGATATATCCTTTCACTTCCACTTGTCCTTAGTGCACATTCCTAGCTTGATGCACTTACTCAGAATTAAGAAGCAGTAGTGGGATGTGACCAGTGCAAGGGAAGTTGGCTCTTCACTGGTCTGAGCTGTGAAAATTTGTGTTTTGTTCATAATCTCCCCTGTTGACCAGGATTTCATCAGTTTCTGGGAAGTCCTGAGAGGTACTGTTTACTCTGAATGGCAAACAATGATGCTATGACTGGAGGATTACTCACCATTTCTCAGGACTGTCTTCTTGCTCAACCCCAATAGGATCTGATTCAACTCTTAGTTTGCCCCCAACATGCAGTTTGAAGGAGTTTCTTTCAATCAAATAAAGCAATAGTGTCTCTTACAGCACCAAATATTGGAATTCATCATGCTTTCACATGTGGGACAGTAAAATAGTCACCAAAGGAAAATTGCATAGAATAGGGCTTCATTTAATGCCTGAACAAATTGCTTAGATTTATCTTACTCTTTTTCAGGAAAGGGAAACTATATAAACAATTGTCTTTTCTTATGGTTACTCTTAATCATTCCATGCAAATCCAGAGGATTTCCAGAAAGTATGTGTTTGGAAGAGGATAGAGAGGATAGGGCAATAGTAAGACAAGAATGACAAGAAGAGAAAGGAAATCAACTTATAACAGTTTATTCATTGCCTTCTTAAAAAGATGGGGGTGGAGAACAGTTATTCCTATAGAAGGCCATTATAGACTTTTCCACCAATTCCATAATACTCTGGTGGCATAGTGCCTAAGGCACTTGACTGCTAACCAGAAGGCTGGGGATTCAAACCCACCAGCCACTCCTCAGAAGGAAGGTTAGGCAATCTACTTCCATAGTGATACCGCCTCAGAAACCCAAGGAAGGGTCACTATGAAT
>NW_006922804.1:100597-105072 GCF_000298275.1 Orycteropus afer afer
CATAGCTGAATTACCACACAACAAAGGAGATTACAAAGGTAGAATAACTTTTTAAAAATCAAGAAGTTATTTTCTAATAATAAATATTCAACTTACTAGGTAAGAAAATTCAAATTTTTGCACTTAATAACATAGATTCAAAATATATAAAGCCAAAATTGAAAGTCATCAAATGAATTATTAGACAAATCTACAAAACACCATTGAAAATACGTACATACCTCTTTAAGGAATTAATCAAGGATCAAGCAAAATTCAATATATATACTGACAATTTGGACATTATTATTTAAAATTTAATTTTAAAATTACATTTATTGAAATATATTAATATTTTATTTCAAATTTTCAAATAAAACATAACTATATGCTGAGCTATATATCAAATCTTCATGAATAAGGAGTCTACTCTCTGCCCACAAATAATTAATCTAGAAATCATATACTGATAGCCTGTTTTGAGAAGTCAGTCCTTCAGACAAACAAAGTGGCCATCGTTTTCTCCATTCCATTCCCTGCTGGCAACTTTAGGCCTCAGAACAAACCACCCTTCCACCCCACACTGAGGCCTGAGGTTTGTTAAGGGGATTAAGAAGACATCCTGGGATAACTACCCAGCCATCCTCAGGAAATTAGAGGGACATGGTTCAGTAGGATGTTTGTTAGCAGGGTTGAAAAGATACAATTACGCATTTAAGCTAGAATATGAAATAGCTGGGAGAGAAAGTTTTTATGTTTTTTGAGCTATGGTGCTAATGGGTAGCTTGCCTAGCATAAGTTTATAGCCTACCTAAGTGGATGTACCTGGTTAAGGGGAGATTGACAATAGGTAGGCCCCCAGTTAAGTCTCTTATCCATGACACAAAGTGCAGTGTGCATGGAAGATCTGTCATCTCTGCCTAGACAGCGTTTGAGCCAGAAGAGATTGCTCCTGATGGAACTTTTCTGGCTGTATTATGTCTGCATCTCTTTGTAAGTAATAAAAGCCATTTTTCATGTGCTAACTTGTGTTCAGGCACTTAACAGAAGGATGTGATGTGTATGGAGCAATCCATATTGGTTATTGGTGCCTTTTCTCTAAGGGCCTCCTAGCTACCTAGAAATAAGATAAACCCATGAGCATCACATAGGTTTTGCACAATGTCTAATTCCTGTCAATTCTCAAAGTTTCTGAAAATTTATAAATACAGAAATTACAATGGAAATTAGAAAATATTTTATACTAGCTATAAATGAAAAAGCAGTGTTAAACAAACAAACAATTTGTTACTTGAACTTAACACTGGGCTCAAAGAAGCATTTATAGACATAAATATGTGTATCATAAAGGATAAACAATAAAAATCAGGAGTCTGAACAAAGAACTCCAGAAGTAAGAAAAAGAATATATCATTAAACATAAAGATAACATGATGATAGAAGCAAGAAAGATTAGAACAAAAATTAATGATATTGAAAACATAAAACATAATGGAGCAATGTACCTCAAAGTCCCTTCTTTGAAAAGATGACAAAATTGGTAAGCATCGGTCAACAATATTAGAGAAAGTAAAATATTAAGCACTATCACATATGGAAAAAAAAAAGATCATTATCTGAATCTACCCAAAATCAAAACAAAACCCACTACCATAGACTTATTGCAATTCAACAGAGCAGAACCACCCCTTAAGGTTTCTCAGGCTATAAATCTCTACAGAACTAGACTGTCAGATCTTTCACCCATGGAGCAGTTGGGGGGGTTCAAACCCACAAGTCTTTTAGTTAACAGCCAAACATTTTAACTACTGTGCCAACAGAGCTCCTTATCTAGATCTACAAGTACTACAGATATCAAAGAGGATATTATTAATAATGTTATTACAAAAAAAGTTAATCATCAGTATATATCAGAATTTTTCTATTGTTAGCAAATATATTAAATCCATGAATAAAGAATCATGTTGTTGTTGTTGTTGTTATGTGCCATTGAGTCAGACCCGACTCATAGCGACCCCTTCTTGGGTTTCCAAGGCAGCATCACTACGGAAGTAGATTGCCCCATCTTCCTTCCGGGGAGTGGCTGGTGGGTTTGAACCACCAGCCTTCTGGTTAGCAGTCAAGTGCCTTAGCTACCGGAGCTCCCAACATCAACTAGTAGAAGAACCTACATGAAAACACTGAAAAAAGAGAAATATGGAGCTCTGGACTGTCATTGATCCTGATAGTAGGGACAGCTTGGATATTGCAAATGCTGTTGTTGTTATTTGCCGTCAAGTAGGCCCGGACTCATAGCGACCCTTCCTTGGGTTTCCGAGGCAGTATCACTAGGGAAGTAGGATTGCCCAACCTTCCTTCCGAAGAGTGGCTGGTGGGTTTGAACCGCCAGCCTACAGGTGAGCAGTCAAGTGCCTTAGGCACTATGCTACCAGAGCTCAGCCCTGCTAGCCAGGGGCTGCACAGAGGACCACACTTGTGGCTGGTGAATAAAACAGGGAGACAGGCTGAACTGTGGCCTTTTGGCTGTCCAGACACCACAGCCATTTTGAATGTTTACAAGCAGTTCAATCATTTTGAATATTTAAAGTGACAGTGTTCTCAAAGATTCCAGGCACCCAAAAAAAGGCTCCACTTGCTGAGGAATGTAAGGACATATCAAACACTGAGGACTAGAGAGGTCCAATATTCCACTTGCTACTCTTGTACCATACAGATTCTTGGTGATTGGAGGTGTGGCCATCCCTTACTCCCATCTACCTTCTGGGCTGGCAGGAATTCCATCATATCTGTGTGCTCTGACAGAGCCTAGGTGCCCTGCCCCACCATGCCCAGAGCTTTTTTTTTTTTTCGTTTTGTTTGTTTTTGTCTGTTTTAAAATTATTATAATTAGTTCATCTTTTTTATTATTATTCTTTCTTCTTCCCTTCCCAGGTATAAGTTTTTGGCTTTTTCTCTCCTCCAATTTCCTGGTTCCCATTTTTTTCTTTCTTGTGGTTCTCTTGCCCATTTTTTTTCTTCATTATTCTCCTATTCTACCTCTTTTCTCTTATTCCTCCCTAATCCAAATATTGCAGGGTTTCCCACCCCTCCTTTTTCTATTCATATTTCTTTTAGTTTTTTTAAGTATTTTTCAAATATTTATTTTCAGATATTTATTGCTTTTCCTCCTTTTTTTTTCTTTCTTTTTTTTTTTTTTTTCTCTTTCTGGTGATTGTTCCTGTGTGTTTGTTTTTGTCCTCATGCTTTTACTTTTTTGGTGGTTTTACAATTGTTGTTTTTCTCTGAGTGGGAGACAGCAACCTTATCTGTATGACCCAACCACACCTGCACCTCCTTTAGCCCCACTTACTGAGTGAGAACCTCTACTTCCTTCTGCACCAACTGGCCAACAATACACAACCACCAAAAAGAGCCTGACTCACCCTTAACTGCTTTTCACAAATACTTAGAGATCTGTGTGACCACTCTCATTCTCTTTCCCTCCCACAAGGAGACAGGTGGAGAGTGCATAAGTGCAGCCTACTAGTGAATAGAGGAGCACAGCACCCTGCTCACTGACATACATCCAAAAGAAAAGAAAATTAAAATCTAAGGCCAATCACTCCAACATACAATCACCAATTAAATATAAGTACAACAAAGTCACAATGTCTCAGAGACAAAACATCATCACAGTCCACACAAAGAAGCAAGATAAAGCACTAGGAAAAAAGGAGCAGAATGCAGACCCAGAATGCATGCCTGACGAAGAAAGTATTGGAACTCCTTGATAAGGAATTCAAAAGGATTATCCTTAGATATCTTCAAAGGATTGAGAGACAGATCAAGGAAAACACTGGCAAAATTAAGGAAAACACAGACAAAAACCTAGAACAATTTCAGAAGAAAATACAAAAACAAATTGACAAAATAAATGATAAATTAGAAATGATACAAAATCTACAGATAGAAATCCAGAAGATTAATACTAAATTTTCAGACATAGATAAAAAACTAAAAGAGCAAAGGAGGAAAATTGAATCAATGGAAGACAGAGTTAACAACATTGAATAAAAATGCCACAATACTTCTTTGGAAAGGGATCAATCAGAAAAAACATCAAAACAAAATGAAGAAAGCCTAAGATCCATGTGGTATACCATCAAAAGGAATAACTTATGTATAATCGAAATTTCAGAACATGAAGAGAAAAATGAAACCACTGAGAAAATTGTCCAAGATTTGTTGGAAGAGAACTTCTATGATATTATGAAAAATGAGAATATAACAATTCAGGAAGTCCAATGAACTTCAAATAGGATAGACTCCAATATAAAATCACCAAGGCATATATTAATCAAACTCACCAAAACCAAGACAAAAAGAAAGTATCCTGAAAGCAAGATGGGAAAAAAGCAAAGTTACCTACAAAGGACTAAGCTCTGATTAAGGATACAGACCCAGAATGCATGGCTGGGGAAGAAAGCATTGGAACTCCTTATCCTTAAGACTAAGGT
>NW_006922804.1:105562-107708 GCF_000298275.1 Orycteropus afer afer
ATTTTTCCACAAATCATCACTTCCAATATTTTTCATTGTTCTTCTCTGCCTACCCTGCAAAAACCTTAATTCCTAATGACAAATTTTAAAGCCAGAAAATTTTGTACATTTTCAACCAAATCACTCTCTGTAAACAGAATTATTTTGTAACTTCCTGCCACCTGACCATATGTATTTTGATGTGTTTCCCAGTCTGTCTGTCTAATCAATGTCATTTTCAGAAATAGCATCTGTGTAGTGAGCTAAAGCTTCCCTACATAGAAACTCTCCCCTTTCTGTAATTACAAAACTTCAGATATAAAAAGACAAAGATTCAAGTTCCTCATAGCTCTCTTCCCCTTCAGGTGAAACATCTGTAGGTCTCTACCACTTGCCCCACAGCAAGCTTCTAATTGCCCTTAAACTCTACATCTTACAAGGTAGACTCTCAGTCTACCATCCCTGTTCTTGAATTGTAGTTCTTGGAATTTCAAAGTCAAACTCTGTCTACCAAAAGCATATTGATGCGCTTTAATTGTATGGTTTGGAATATTTCTTTCTAGAGTCTTCTCTCATTAGTTATACCGATATGTAAAAAGGACATGGAGGTGTCATCTTCTCACCTCTTCTAACCTCATAAGAAGAAGACAGTCACCATCAGCAGCACAAGGCTTGTTCCTATGAGGCCAGTTCCTATGACGCCACCACTCTCCAGCCTTTTTACCAACTTTGTCCCTCCCAGAGTACTCACTACTTCTCTGTTGGCTTTGATAATTTATTGCAAAGGCCACAGAGAACTCACAGACAATAGTCATGATTATAGGGATTAGTAGAGGAGTGACAGGCTACAATTCGGGTTCAGGAACTCACTGAGGATACAGTTCCTTGGCCAGAACTGTCTCCCCTCTTCTGTGCCCTCAGACATGCCTCTCTGGTCTTGGCCTCTTGGCCTGGCCTCTGCGTTTATGTGCCAGGTAAGCCTGCTGCTCTATCTTGTGCCTCTTGGTTCCACTGCCAGCAACTCTCTGCCAGGACAGCTCTCTGACTGGGCGTCTCTCAACCAAGGAGGTCCAGCGCAGGGATCTCGGGTCTAAGGACGTGTGCCAGTTCACCTCCAGTTCTTCTTTCTTGATGGCAATAAGATCCCCTCTCTGCCTCTAGGAGGGCTACTTTTAAGTATGGTAGAGTGACAACACTAAACAATCTCAACATAAGTCTTCCACATAACTTATTCACATGGTCCTACCCAGTATTCCAGTGGGAGTTAGGAATACTATGGCTACAAAAGTCATACCAAGTAATTCATTGTACCACAATATGTTTTCACTTCAAGACACATGACTTCACCACCACTTGTCTGTGGTACACATTCCTAAATGTATATACTTAATCAAGATTGAAAATCAGCACTTGGATGTGACTGATGAGTGGAAGTTTGTCCTTCTTGCTCCCAACTATGGGAATCTGTGTGTTATAACATAATTTCCCCTCTTGGTGGAGTCCTGAGAGAGATTATTTTCTCCCATTGGGAAAGAATGATGCTACAGATCAGAGGAATACTCCTCATTTCTTAGGACTATCTTCTTACTCAATTCCCATGGCACATGATTAAATACAGTAGTGCTGAATCATTTTCTCTTAGTCAAACAAGGCAATTGTGTCTCTCACAGAACCAGAGATTGGGATTCATCTTTTGTTCATAATGAAACTGGCACCAAAGATGGGAATATGCATAGAAAGATTCTATTCCAACCCTAAACAAACTCCATTTATGCTTTGTTTTAGGAAAGGAAAACAATACCAACAGCTGCCTTTCTTGTCTGTTTCCTTAGCCAGTCCACAATAATGCAAAGGGCTTCCAGAAGGCACTTCTGTGTTTCAGCAAAGAAAATCTATTAACAACAACAACCACCATATATGTGCACCTTACTATATCTATACCTGATCCTATATGGACAGTCACCTTCTGTGGACCCTAGATCCCATCCTCTATAGGCCACTCAAAGATACAGCTTTTGCATTTCTCCATAACCATCTTTTATTCTCTCTCTACTAGATCATTTAACTTTGCATTTCAGACACAATTATTCACATCAGCATTTCAGACATCATTATTTACATCAGGAACCCCAACTTAGAAATAAGATGACCAGCATTCAAGGAAAAC
>NW_006922804.1:107908-113456 GCF_000298275.1 Orycteropus afer afer
CAAACAAATACTACTATCAAGCTCTCAGCAATCTAGTATGCAGATTTCCTGTATGATGAGGCTGTATATGTATCTCCTTAGTCTATCCATATTTGCTGGTTTTGAATATAATTTATCAGCAATAGGAATATTTTGAAACTTTGTTCATCATTTCAATATCATTTTTACTGAGATTCTAAGAAACTTTAAGTATTATCCTCTCTATTACTGATACAAAGCCAAATAAGACAAAAGCTCTGCACTCTAGATACTTAAGTAGGTAGTTTCTAATATACAATGGATTTATTTGTCTAGTATTAAATGTAGTCCCTCAGCTTCTGAAAATAGTGCTTTAGTTTGATTAGGGAAGGACTCTTTTTGAACTCAAGTTCTGATCATCATTTTTGTATTCCAGAAAGCAAATTTGTGAATGTTCTTCTTTTTTTTTTCCTTTCACTCTCTTTTTCTCTTGCACTCTTTCTGATGGAAATTCACCAATGTTTAGTCTGTTGGTTGTATCATATAACTGTTGTGAGATTGATTTTGGTATTCCAGACTTTCTTTTATATTTATATCACTCAGTATTTCAGGAAAAAGAAAACAGAAAAATAACTCCATATTTTTCAAAATATAGATTCAAAATCAGATATTAGAAAGTGAGACATATACAGAATTAAATATATTGTTTAGGAGTTTAGTATAGGTGTGTGTCATGTCCAGATAAATGATTTGGAATCAAATGTTTTTTTACCCACAATTTTCTTTTTTATATAGATGTAAGTAATATTGTAGAGAACATGCTAAGTATAAAGAGATAATTCAAAAACAAAATAGTGTCTATTTATTTGAAGTCTCATTATAAGTGAGTTTTGTTCTTTATCTGTATGAACAAGGCTGTTGAGTTCCTAAGATTTGCTGTACACTTTTTGAATCGTTGTTGTTGTTGTTGTTATGTGCCGTCGAGTCAAACCCGACTCATAGCGACCCCTCCTTGGGTTTCTGAGGCAGTATCACTACGGAAGCAGGATTGCCCAACCTTCCTTCCTTTTTGAATCGTAAGCATCTAGAATTCAGTTAGAAGAATTATTTCCACATGTACGCATTTGCAGAAGAGATCTTTTCACCATATTCAAGTTGATACTTATTATTAATTAAATTCTCTTTAGAAAGACCTACTGAGGATCAAGATGGTTTTTAAAGAGTAACATTTTCAGGATATGGTCACGAAGTTGTTTGGTCTTCACTCCAGAGACTACTGGGTTGAGAAATGGTGGGACTAATAGGTAAAAGCTTGACAAAAGGATATGAACATATGGGGGAATGTGAGAACCAAATCTGTGTGTGAAGAAAGAGAAGAAGGCAAGAAGGTAGAACTGAAGAAAGACACAAATGTGGGAAATGCAGGTATTGAAAGCCTTGAGTAGTGCCTCCTTCTGGGGCAGTTGAAAGACAGCAATGAAGATCCAAACATAAGACAAGGTGATACCGATGCTGTCAAACCCTAGGATGGTGAAGGCAACAAACAGGCCATATATCTTGTTGACCCGGATATCTTCAGTAGCCAGTTTGACAAGAGCCATGTGCTCACAGTAAGAGTGGGAGATGACTGTAGCTCTGTAGAGTTTAAGATGATATTTAATAAGTACTAGACATGGTGCTAGGAGCTCTGGTAGCATAGTGGCTAAAGCACTTGACTGCTAACCAGAAGGCTGGCGGTTCAAACCCACCAGCTACTCCTCGGAAGGAAGGTTGGGCAATCCTACTTCCGTAGTGATACTGCCTCGGAAACCCAAGGAGGGGTCGCTATGAGTCGGGGCCAACTCGACGGCACATAACAACAACAGACATGGTGCTACAAGAATGGCACCCCTAAGTGTCACTCCAATTCCAATATGAGTCATAAGTTGTTGTGAGAAGATGGTGGCATGTCTCAATGGATAACAGAATGGCCACATTGAGGTCCAGGGCCATTGCTAGTAGAACACCTGATTTAATTGCCTGAAATGAGTGAATAAGCCACATTTGCAGCAGACAGGCTTCAAAATAAATCTCTGGCAAATGAAACCAGAAAATGCCTAACATTTTGGGAAGAATGAAAGTGCTAAGTGCAATGTCTGTTGCCCCTCACATGGCCAAAAATATGAACATAGGTTTATGGAGGCTGTTTTCACATTTGATTATAGCCAGGATAAGGAAATTCCCAGTCAAAGCAATGAGGTACATGACAAAGAATGGAATCCCAATCCAACACAGCACTGACTCCAGGCCAGGAATCCCAACTAATGTGAGTATGGAGGGCATGAAGACTGAGCCATTGATTTTGAGCATGGTGACTTAGTAGAGTCAAATCATGATATTGCTGTTTTATCTTCTATTTCCTGTTAAGACTTGATAAATCAAAAATTAAAACAAATTAAAAAATTTTACCCACATGTATTTTAGAATGTCATATATATTTTATTCCTCCTCTCTAATTTTCTATATCCTCTCCTAAGACTTACTGAGAGATCAACTATAAAGTTCCATGATTTAGGAAGCCTTGTTGTTGTTATTTGCCATTGAGTTGGACACGACTCATAGTGACCCCTCCTTCAGTTTCCAAGGCAGTATCACTACGGAAGTAGAGTGCCCAACCTTCCTTTTGAGGAGTGAATGGTCATTTTTAATAAATTAATTAAATGGATTGGGTGGCCCTGTCCTGACTCATAACTACCAAACCAATTCACCTTGTCTTGTGTCCTCCACTCATTACCTATGGTTTTTGTTATCCAGCAATAATAATTGCAAAGAAAAAAAAAATTAAAAAGCCAAGCTTCCTACATCCAAAAAAAAAAAAAAAAATGCAGAGTAAAGATACTTCAAGAATTATAATCCACCTTGATTAGACATAAATAATCCACAAGGGTGATAGACTATACAATTGTATCAAAATCAGAAGACAATTTTGACTGGATTATTTTTCATTCTTGAAGCTCACTAGATGATCCTCAGGTTAGTTTTTCTTCATAATCTGATTCCTCTCTCATAGACTCTCTCAGACATGCTTTCAGCTTTATTTTTCATATGTTAAGTATCTTTTCAGAACCCAACCATATAGCTTGCATATTTTCCCACTTATTCTGTGAGAGAATAAATCCATTATTTTTTAATGCATGAATACTTTCCCTGTAGTTCATATCAGAACTACCTGTCACCTCCCATTCTCTGCTATGTGGGCATCCCTTTAAGCTCAAGAGACAACCAATATTCTCTGCTCTTTTCTCTCCTCACTAATAAAACTATCATTTCCTCCATGATCTTGAGCAGTCATTTTTTTTAAATAATTTTACATAGCATACTCTCTCTGAAATGTTTATTATTATTATTGTTAGAGACTATATATCTATCCATTCAAAATTCAAAAACTCTTCTGTAGTGGTGAAAATTTTCTTCTACACATTGTTTTTTCCATAGCAGTATTTCCATCTTCTTTTCTATCTCTGTCCTTCAAAGTTCCCGCCACCACATGGTATATAAGCTTCCAGAGTCTCTTCAATCTGTTACCAAATGACATATATCAGTGATACACCTATCAGACTTTCCCTTATCATCTTCCAAAGTTTAAAGTGATTTTCCTTGATTGTAATCTATGTTTCTGCAACCTCTGTATTTAATTGTGACTCAAGAAAATATTTCAACGCCAGAATTTTATAAATATTAAATAACTTATAATTTATTTTTGTTTAGAAATTGCACTACACATTTTCGGAAACAATTTAAATAGAGTATTAAAAGGAAAAAAGAGGGAGAAGAGAATAAAAGAAAGACAGACTAAAAACAAAACATCCAAAAATATCCTCCCATTTTTGTGTAAGTTATATGTTTGTTTGTTTTGTTTGTTGGTTTATTTTTGCATGATAAACTTTGATTGTCTCCAGGATATTAAACAGAAAAGAAAAGAAAAAACTCCCTGCCCTAGAGTAAATTGCGACTCATAACCACCCATTCTTGGGTTTCTGAGGCGGTGTACCTACAATATGGCTGAGATCAAGTGCAGGAACATTTATTGCTCCCCTTTCTTAAACCTTATCCATCTTGGAGTAAGGCTTTTCTTTCTACTATTACTTGTTCAAAAACTTCATTTTAGCAAATATCGTATATGGCAAACCAGATCTTCCTTACTTCAGAAGGTACTACTACTACATATAAATGTGAAGTTTATTTCCTAATTATTTTATTCAACAAATATGTCTTAAGTATCTGCTATGGTCAAAGTGGAGTCCCTAGGTAGTGCAAAGAGCTAATATGCTCCACTGCTTACCCAAACCTTGATTGTGCCAGTCCACCCAATGGTGCTTCAGAAAAAGGCCTGCATTCTAATGCCAAAAAATCAGCCATTGAAAGCCCTGTGGAGCACAGTTCTACTCTGGTGGTGTTGCCATTTGGAATCCACTCGACATCAACTGGTATGTTCCAAGGTTTTTTTTTATAGCATTTGCAGACAACTAACATAAATTTATTTATCCCTTATTTAGGAGCTATCTACATTGTGTTGCGCTCTTGGGATTAAAAACGTAGTTTCTGAAACTTATTAAGTATGTATTAGATATCATTCCCTCTCTTGAGAACTTTAAGCATTTTGGAGTATTTTACCTTCCTTAGCTTTTGGTAGTGGTATTATTTGTATTAATGAATAAACTAAGACTCATGTCTGTTATCAATAAATGTATTTGGATCCAAATGACATGGTATATTCACCCATAAAATACAAAATAAACCAAATATCTGTCCTCTGAAAACTTACGATTCAGTGAGTGGAGATTTTTGAGACAAAGTATGATTAAATCAGGATGGATTGTGCAGAAATAGATATTAATCAGTGTGTCCTTGCTAATATTCTGATGGAAGCTCTCATATTTCCTTCTTAATTATGCAAATAGACATAGTATATACTCTATACTATCTGCTAAATGCCATCAAGTCAGTTCAACTCATAGCAACTCCATGTAAAACAGAATGAAACACTGCCAGGTCCTCACAACCATTGCCATGCATAAGTCCGTCATTGCAGAAACTGTGTCAATACATCTGATCTTTTGCCTTCCTCTTTTTCTCCGACCCTCTACTTTACCAAGCATGATGTTCTTCTCCAGGAAATGGTACTCCCTGATAACATGACCAAAGTACAAGAGATAAAATCTCTTTTTTGTTTCTAAAGGACATTCCAACTGCACTTCTTCCAAGACAGACTTGTTCATTCTTCTGGCAGTACATACACTCTATAGAATATATGTATTATGTGTTACCTGTCTCATCATGTATGATGAGATTTTTCAACAGCAGGCCATTCATACACTGACCAACAATCTCTATGATTTGCCTCAAAAATGTGTGCTGTGACTTCATTTAGATTATAAGTTCGAGAAATTTAACATTTGCATAAAAGTAAGAGTTGACTTGAAGAATATTTGAAGCTGGAATACAAGCTGAATTTCTGCCAAAGTAGATATTATTGAATGGGCCACAAAAGAATCTACCACTGAACCATCTATCCCTGCCTAGTTGTGCATTATCTCAAGCAAGTTAGGAA
>NW_006922804.1:113986-114475 GCF_000298275.1 Orycteropus afer afer
CAATGAGACATTTTGATGTTTCAAGCAGTGAAGGATTAGTGTTTTGTACTCAGGATATTCCTATGGGATTGGTTCTCATCAATCCCTGGTGGGCCGTCAAGTCTACCTACACCAAGGAGAACTGGGAATGAAAATAAGCCTTCTTTTAAAAATGCCTCAGAAAAGGAACCAGGAGGAATTGGGAAGAGAGCTGTTACATTATGGGGATTTCAATCAATGTCATGAAACAAAATGTGTATGAATTGCCGTATGGATAATGAATTTTCTCTGCAAATCTTCAACCAGATCAAAATAAATAAAAAATAAAACAAATTCTTCAGAGACGAAATGTCCCAAAACAGTATAGAACAAGTCAGTGAGACCTATTTACAAAAATAATGAGACAATAGTGGAGGGAAATGACATCTTAAAATACTCAGACAGATCAGGGTAAATATATGCTAACAGAGGAATGAAAGGAAGATTGATGTAGTCTAATTCTAGTGGGAT
>NW_006922804.1:115044-124741 GCF_000298275.1 Orycteropus afer afer
TGCTGGAGAAGAAGGCTGATTTTACTGGTTATCACACTGTTTTTGCCCTGGGTCATGGCCTGGCCCTATTCAGTAAAGCTGTTCTATTGGAGTTTAAAGGATCTCTGACTCCATGTAGTCATTGAACTCCCACAAAATTGCATCCAGCCCAGAAAAATCAAAGGGTTAGGATTGAATGCAGTGATGTGCTAGAGTCAATCCACACTGGCTTGGGAGAGCCAATTGTGTGCAATTCTTTCAGCTCTGTGCTCAGTGGCTTTATATTGTTGTAACATTTAATCTGGATAATTTTGCAAGAACAATACAAAAAACATCCTTATAACCTTTACCTCACTTTATAAATTATTTTGCCCATTTTTTTAAATCATTCTGTTATTGATATATAGATACAAAGATGAAGAGATAATTATTCTGGACTACTTGTAAATAAGTTAGAGACATTATGTCCTTTTATCCATAAATATTTCACTGTGCATTTTCCAGGAAAAACTTTTGATTGCGTCATCTCAGTATTTTCATTGAAATCGAGAAATGTAGTGTTGAAATAAGAGCATAATCTAATCCACAGTTCATATTCAAAATTAGACAAGTGTCTCAAATGTGACTTCTATAGCTACGCTTTGCGTATTCAAAAGTCAACCTGAAATCATGCAATGCATTTTATTTTCATGTCCTGTGGGACACTTTTTATCTATAATACTTACTCAGCCTTTTTTTTTTTTTCTTGACCTTGACATTTTAGATGAACACAGGGCATTTATTACCTAGAATGGCCATCATTTGCCTTTCTTTGATGTTTCTTCCTGATGAGATTCAAGTCAGTGTAAAAGGGGAAGACCCTCAGTGAGGTAGATTGACACAGTGGCCTTGATGATGTGTTTATTTTATTTGCCTGCTTTGTTTGTTTTTGTTTTGAATACCCCAGTATACTGTGGTCTTTCTCTGTTCCTCATCTCTGGGTTCATGCGATACCTACATGTCAAAATACTACTGAGGTTAGTTTTGATCACTTGGATGATATGATGGTTAATGTTATGTGTTTACTTGGCTAGGCTATAATTCTCTGTGGTTTGGGCCAAACTGGACTGCTTTCTGTCCATAATGTCATGTAATATAATCACCATCCATGATGTGACCTGATGTAATCATTGAATCAGCTGAAAATTTGAGAGTGTGGCTTGCCTCCAGTCTATAAATGGATGTTCTGACAGAACTTGCTCTCTTTCTCTTTGGACCGTACACTCTTCTCATTGCTTGACCTGACCTTGGACCAGAAGCCTACAGAAATCTCTAGACTGCCACTTGATCTACAAATTCCAGACTTACCAGTCCCACAATTGTGTGAGCCAATCCCTGGAAGTATATCTCTCTCTCTTTTCTCTCTCCCTCTCATATATATGTATAAGTAACTGTCTTTGCAACACTGAAAACTATTTCTCATTATTCTGAATTTCTTTTTTTTTTTTCCATTACCTCAAGCTTAAAAGCATAGTACCTATTTTTTCAAACTGTGATGTTGATGAAGAATCCTGAATACTCTGGATTGCAAAAAGAAAATAAATAAAATATTCTTTAAAGTATTACAACCAGAATGTTCCTTAGAAGTGATGAGGAATTGACCCACTTACTATAACCACATCATCAGGAAAGAAAGGTCACTAGAAAAGGTATTCATGTTTAATGAAGTAAACAGCAAAAAAAATAAAAAACAAGGAAAACCATCAGTGAGATGATTGACATAATAGCTGGAGAGTGGGCTTAAACATGTAAACAATCATGAATATGGTGCAGAATCAGGAAACATTTTGTTCTGTTATATATAGATCACCATCAGTTGAAGCTGACTCAATAGCAACTACCAAGTCTCCAGATACTAATTAATAGCATGATAAAAATATAAAATATATAAATTATTTAAAATATAAAATTATAATGTATGTTCGGAATGCTTAACTCACCACATTACTTTTTATAACAGCTGACATTAAGTATTCATTCATAATATTTTGTTTCTGAGGAGTTATCTATAGCAGTGAAATGTATAAATCTTAAGTTTACATTTTGATGTGCATTGACAAAGTCACAACTGTGTTACCCACAATACTGTTAAGGTACAGAGCTTTCCCATCCTCTGGAAAGTTCCCTCATCGTGTCTCTTTCCAGGCAATATCTGTTACTTATCACTCTCTCAGAGAAAAGAACACATATTTCTTTCACCTTAAATTAGTTTTGCCTATTACAGACCATCATATAAATGGAATTATAAAATACGAATCAAATTGTTAAAATATATAAATTATCTAAAATATAAAATTATAAAATATGTTCAGATTAACTCACCAAGTTATTTTCTATTTATCCATGTTATCTGGCGTCTTAGTAATTTGAAGTTTATGAAGTCTCTGATCAAGACTTTTGCCCATTTTCACTGATTGTCATCATTGTAAGGTCCCTGAGTAGGGGAAATATTTTGCCTTCAGGCTAGTAACACAAAGGTCCAAGTTTCAAATTCATCAGCGGCTGCCCGGGAGAAAAGATGTGTCTATTTGTTGTCATATAGATACAGCCTAGGAAAATCTATGGCTCATTTCTACTTGTCCTATAAGGTTACCATGAGTCAAAATTGACTCAGTAGCACAAAATAAGAACAGCACCTAACCAAATGTTGACAGTTCCAATCTACCCAACAGCACCAGGAAGAAACATCAAGTATTTGCTTTCATAAGAAAGTACCATGCAGTATAGTTAGACATTGAAGTACATGGGTTCCTATGAGTTCAAATTGATTCAATAACAGTGACTACTTTTGGGTTTTGATTTTATTATATTGTAGTAAGAAAGGATCAGTTCTAGGATACCATACTTGTTAATGTAGAAGGTCAATGAAAAATGGGAAGACCCTCAATGAGGTGCATTGATAACAGTGACTTTGATGATAAGATCAAACATAACAATGATTGTGAGGATGGCACAGGCTGAGCATTGTGTCTTTCTGTTGTACACAGTGTCGCTATGAGTCAGAAATGACTCAATGGCACCTATCAACAACAAGACTAATTTACATAACTTAGATTCAAGTCTTTTGTCAGATATCTGTATTATCCTTGATCTCCCAATCTGTGGCTCTGTGGTTTCTGTATTCATTTTCTTAAAATACTCATTTTTTTTCTTTCAGAACTGTTGATAATATTTATTTAGAAAAAGCTTTTAGTAATAAAACAGCAAAAACAACAGAAATACCTTATGTTTAATATAAATAATAGAATGCCATGCTGTGTGTGGCCAGGTATGTGCACTGGGGAGAAAAGACAAAGAGAAATTGCATAGAGGTAAAAGATAATTCTTGGCTTACTGTCTATAAGTACTGTTTGAAGAGGAGTCTCTGGAAAACAATGAGTGATTACAGCCCTCGTCTACTAGCAAGACAGAGACAGGACTAATATAATGTCTTGAAATAATGGATTGATGTCAATTCTCTGGGTAACTGCTTAAAGGGGTTTGGTTCCACCAATGAATAGAGTTCCTAATTCTACATTAATTCATCTTTGGGGACGTCAATCTCATCCCCTTGTTCTTCCCCAAGTTTCTTCCACCAGGGTGCCTGCAAGTGCTTCAATGTAGTGACGTGGCCTTGCTTAGCCTTGGCTGCTACAGGTCTGGATCCATTAATGAAGAGTTCAGGTTCCTGTACCTGTCCTTCAGACTTGGTGCTCTTATTAACTTCTCAGTGCTGGTGCTTATCTGGGCCATCAGAGCTTCCCTATGCTGCTCAGCTCTCTCTTCTAAGGCCCTGTCCATGAAGTAGTGTGGCAGTCATTTTTCAACCTGGGCGTGGAGCTCCCTGCTGGCCACATCTGACATCGAAGAGCTTGGATATCTCACACAGTCATCCACTTGCTCCTTCAGTTCAACTCTGTGTGTATCTGTGAATCCTTGGAGTCTTTACTGAGGAGTAAAGAGCTTCTTTGACTTACAGCAGTTTTCCAGGAATTTAAGAGCTGCTTTGTGAAGTGTGACAGGGGCTTTATATTCTGTAAGAGATGGAATCTGTTGGTGAAAATTTTTCCTTTCCCTGTACCCTTTCCAATGTTTCTGGATGATCAGTGCTGATTTCTCTTCCATTTCCTGATTGTGTTTTCCCACCTGACTGGATGAACAATGAACAACTTTGAGCATACTTAGTTGTAATTCTCGGGAAAGTCTCATGGCTCTGTCTTTGAAGTTGTAATTGTCATCTGTGGTCCTCTTCTTTCTTCTGCCTATTTAATTTCAACCATATCTTTACTCATTTAGCTCTGAAACTCCTTTGCAAAGTCGTCACAGGAGACAGAAGCTTCTTTGTTCTCTTTCTTGTCTGGAAACCCTTCCAATAAACTTGAACCACACAAGCTGCTTTATCCAGTTTCTGCTCTTCTACCTCCTGGTAGACCTTAGAACTTAAAAGGCCAAGAAGCTGTCTGAGTTCTTCACTAAATTCTGTCCCAGCTTCCTGTTATTCAGTAAACTTCTGAGTCCTTTGTAGCAGGAACTTAATCTCAATAAAATCAAAATATCCTGATGTGATTGAGCCACCAACAGTAGAAGCTTTGTAGCAGTTCTTTTTATGATTGGACTAGGAGTTGACAAAAGCTTGAAAACAACTTCATCTAAAATGCAATGCAGGTTTTTTTCTTCTATTATGAATAGATCACTACCATTGATATGTAGTATGTTCTGTAGCATAGTCATGACTATAGATCTTATTTGAACATCGTCAGTTTGCAGTAAGTGAAAGATCTGATCATTTCGTTGTACATTCTGAATAAGTTGAATGAGAATCAGTCACAATTTGAAAAAAGTATAGTAATTCATCTTTTTCTTCACCCTTAGTGGCATTGATGAAACATGATTGTAGTTGTCTCCCCAAAACAAGAAAATTTTATGCACCTGATAAAATTAATTCACTGCAAATATCCTGTACATTTTCTCCTGGCTCCAACGCCACAAAGCAATGGCTCAATATTTGTGTAAGTTGGGAAATTGTAGACCAACCACCCTGGATTCAAGAACAATCTTGACTGAGGACCTAGAGGCAATATTGAAAGAGGTCATAACAATATATATCTTGTTTGATTGTCTTCAATTCTAAGCTTCCTAAAGGTGTGCTGTTTATTATTTCTTGTAACTTCAACAGTATAACAGGGACTTTCTGCTCAGGGATTCTTTTTAATGTGGCTTCTTTCATTCATTTTCTTAAAAGTAATTGAAGTCCAAATTATTGATAAAATGATGTCTTATTGGAGTTCCTGAATGGTGCAAAGAGTTGACACACTCTGCTGGTAACCAAGAGGTTTGAGTTCACCCAGAGTCTTCTCACACACTAATTCCAAAAAACAGCCTTTGAAAACTCTACAGAGTGCAATTCTACTCAGAAACACATACAATCCCCATGACTTAGAGTCATTGCTGTGTCCTGACCAGGAAATTTTTGCCCATCCTCAAGCCATGAAGATGTTCCATATATTTTTTTCTCTTTTTAGAAACTTTACTTTTTTAGCTTTTACATTTAAATGTGTAGTCCAAGATATATTAAAATGTTATAAGGTGTGAAATAGAGGTCAGCTTTTTAAAATGGCTACTCAATTGGAACAGTTTTATTTATTGAAAAGCTTTTTCATTTTCCATTCAATTACTTTGACACTTTGATTGAAAATCAACTGAGTGTATACTGAACATATAAATATGTAGGTTCTCTATTCTTTTCCATGATTTATTTGTTTCTCCTCATGCTGATATCAACTAATTTGACCATTTTTAATTAATAAAAGTCTTGATGTAAGGTAATGTAACAATCAAAATATCTTCTTTACTTAAAGATGATTTTGGCTGTCAGTCCTTGACTTTCCATACAAATGGCAGAATTATCTTCTCATTTGATGCCAAAAATGGTTTGTCAGGATTCTTCTTGAGACAACCTTGTGTCTTTAAATGAATTTAAGGAAAACTGGTATCTTAAGAACATGGAGATTTCCAATTCATGAATAGAGTATGTCTCTCTATTTCTGTAAGTCTTGTCTAATTTCTGAAAGGTATTTTTCTGTGTTTTATTGACAATGCAAAGACATGATTTATGGATATAACAAACTGTGGAAAACATTGAGAAGAATGGGAATTCCAGAACACCTAATTGTGCTCATGCAGAACATGTGCATACACCAAGAATTTATTCAAATAGAAAATGGGGGTACTATATGGTTTAAAAATAGAAAAGGTATGTGTCAGAGTTGTATCTTTTCACCATAATTACTCTAAGTATATGATGAGCAAGTGATCAGGGAATCTAGATTATATGAAGAAGAATGCAACATTAGGACTAGAGGAAGACTACTTGTGATATACAGATGACACATCCTTCGTTGCTGAAAGTGGACTTGAAGCACTTACTGACAAAGATCAAAGACTACAGCCTTCAGTGTAGGAGATTATACCTCAACATAAAGAAAACTAAAATCCTCACAACTTAGAACAACAAACAAAATCATGATAAACAGAGAAAATTTGGAAGTTGTCTAGGATTTACATCCACAATCAATCCCCATAGGAAGAGCAGTCAAGAAATCAAAGTACATATTGCATTTATAGCAAATATCCTATAAAAGACTTCTTTAAAGCTTTAAAAAGCATAGATGTTACCTTGAAGACTAAGGTGTGCCTGAGTCAAGCTACAGTATTTTCAATCACCGCATATCCATGTGAAAGCTGGATCTGAATAAGTAAGACTGAAGAAGAACTGATGTCTTTGAATTATGGTGTTGGTAAAGAATATTGATTATACCCCAGACTGCCAGAAGAACAAACAAATCTGTCTGGAGGAAGAACAATCAAAATACTCCTTAAAAATGAAGATGATGAGAATTTTTCTCATGGACTTTGGACATCATATCAGGAGGCACCAGGACTTGAGAAGGACATCGTGGTTAATAAAGTGGATGATCATTGAAAGAGAGGAAGACTCTCAAAGCCATAGATTGACACAGTGCCTGCCACAATGGCCCAGGCATAGCAACAATTGTCAGGATGCGACAGGACTGTGTAGTGTTTTGTTTTGTTGTATATACAGTTGCTAAGATTCAGAACTGACTTGACTGCACCTAATAAAGAAACAATTTATCTAAAAAATTTGTAATTTTCATTACAGAATCTTTGAATTTTCTTTTTATTTTTTGTTGGAAAAAGAAAATGTATCCAAGTGTCTTAAGCCTTCACATTGTGTGGTAAATCATTTATTTATTTTTAGATCTTGATCATTTCTAGTATAAAGAGTTACATATGATTTTCACATGGATCTTGAATCTTACAGTCTTACTAAATTAACTTATTAATTAATGCTGTTAACTTTATGGGTGTACTCCTTAGGATTTTTCATGTTTAAAAAAAATGCCCATTATAAATAAAGGTTAAAATTGACATTGTATATATTACCATTAGGCTTTGCACACAGGATGACAACAGTTGATGATATAGAAACTTACAATATGGGGCACACATATAGGATATTAGCCTATTCATACCTTTTGTTTTCAGCTTTTCTTTCTCGAATTAAGAGTTACGTGTATATACATATAAATTTTTAATATTAGCAATTCAATATGAGCGTACGTGAAATCCTGTAAACTTTTTTATCCTCAATACTATTTGTCTAGATGTTTCTAGATCTTACATTTCTAGATCTTTATGACAAGTATCTGTGGGGTCCTGAAAGTAGTTACTTGGTTCTAAGCAATTTGAGTAATTATACATATCAATGATAGATGAAGAACAAAATATCACCTTGATTTTCTAATATTTGTTAAGTGTAAGGATACAATTTAATGTAAAAGCTGACTAACTGAATTACATAAGCCTATAAACTGAATTGCTGGTGGTTCAAACCCACCAGTTACTCCTCAGAAGGCAGATGGGGTAATCTACTTCCCTAGTGATACTGCCTCAGAAACCCAAGGAGGGGTCGCTATGAGGCAGGTCTGACTTGACGGCACATAACAACAACAACAACATAAACTAAACCACAGAATGAAGTTCTTTTACCCATATAAAGGTAACACTGACTTCGGGATGGTATTTCCACTTGGGACTAGAGACTGCTGAAGGAGAAGAACTCAGAAAGTAAACAATCAAGTTGGAGTATATTTATATCATGATACATTTTTCAGTAATAATAATATACAGACTAGAGACCCTAACAATGACCTGGTTACATCTCACAAGGAAGATACACAAAAGAATACATGCTGCATGGTACCAATTATATAAAATTAATAAACAGGAAAAATTATAAGGAGCTCTAAATGGTTGCACAGTGCCTAAGGCATTTGATTGCTAACCAGAAGGTTAATAGTCCAAACCCACCAGCCGCTCCCTGCAAGGATGATGGGCAATCTCCTTCCGTAAAGATTTACCACCTCAGAAACCCAATGGGGGTGGCTATGAGTCAGGATTGACCCCATGGCAGTGAGCTTGTTTGAGTGAGGCAAAACTATAAAGCTCAGTGATGCAAGTTTAGGTGGTAAAAATATATAGAAAAGCAAGGAAATAATTACAGTAGATGTCAGAATAGTAATTACTTTGGGAAGAATAAGGAATTGTGATAATAATAGGAAACATAAGCCTTTTGGGATGATAAAACAAAACACCAGTTGCTGTTGAGTCATCTCCAAATCATGGTTACCTCTTATCTGTCAGAATAGAACTTGGCCCCATAAATTTCCAAGACTGTGATTAAGTCGGGTCTGACTCAATGGCAAATAACAAAAAAATGATTTTCGGAAGTAAATTGTCAGGTGTTCCTTCCAAGGTGCCTTAGGGTTGGTTTAAATCTTTAATCTTTGGGTTAGTGGCAGAGTCTTATCTGCATGAACCACTCAGGGACCCCTAGTTTTGAATGTTAACTATAATTAATTTCTTTCCCTCAGGGTGGTTACATTGATGTTTGTTTTATAGAATTTATTTTCATTTTTATCCATGTGAATTATATTTGGGAAAAAAAGGGAGGGAACTTTGTTGCAGTACTGGCTGTATTATTTAATTATTGGGTGGGGAGCTGTTGCATCGAGGTAAATTGTTAATGTCATGAGACAATGCATGTGTGAACTGCTGTACGAAAAGTGAATTTGCACTGTAAACTTTCCCCCAAATCAAAATTTAAAATATATATATATATATATATTCTAATCAATTAAGCAAAAATAAAATTGTAAGTACTTACCACACTTGTATTTTCTAATAAATGTTCTCCCCCAACATTATTTTTCAACAAATTATTTTCAATAAACAGCTAGTAGAACTGTGGAGGAGCAACAGCTATAAAAGGGTAAGCCAAAATTGAAGAATATTTCATCGTAAGTGACTTTTGTTTTTATAAGGGTAGCCAATCAAAGATATTGGGTATTTAATGCCTTGTTGGGGATCTTCCTGAATGAAAAGCCTCTGGGATTTGGTTTAAAGGATTTTTCACCGAAGCACACATTTTAGGAAGATACACCTTGTCACCATATTTAGATTATTACTTAGAATTTCTTTTTTCATTCTTTCTCAGAGGGACCCACTGATTATCAAGATGTTTTCTCAGAGAATAACATTTTCAGGACACAATCACGAATTTCTTTGGCCTTTACCCCATACACTATAGGGTTAAGAAATGGTGGGGCTAATAAGTAAA
>NW_006922804.1:125347-126508 GCF_000298275.1 Orycteropus afer afer
GCAATGTCTGTTGCCCCTAACATGGCCAAAAATATGTACATGGGTTTATGGAGGCTGTTTTCATATTTGATTGTAGCCAGGATGAGGAAATTCCCAGTCATAGCAATGAGGTACATGACAAAGAATGGAATCCCAATCCAACACTGCACTGACTCCAAGCCAGGAATCCCAACTAATGTGAGTATGGAGGGCATGAAGACTGAGCTATTGATTTTGAGCATGGTGACTAGGTCAGCAGAATCAATTTTTGACATTGTTTCACCCTGTGCTCCCTGTGAAAATTTTATAAATTTAGGAAACAAAAAGAAATTAATTTATGTTATGCATGTTTGTTTTAGATTATGTATTATGTTACCTTTCCTAGTACAATTATTCCTTTCTATTTTTCTCTTCCTTCTTAAAAGTCACTGAGCAGACACACATCAGGATCCATGGTTTTGTATGCACCAGTCACTTTGAATGAGCAAAATTAAGTGGACTGGATGGTCCCTTACTGGCCCACAGTAACTGACCAAATAGATTTCTCTACTCATCACACATATTTTAATTATTTATTTTACTTAAGTTATTTAAGTTATCTAATGCTTCTGTTAACTGAAATATCACAAAGGGATGGATTTAACAAACAGAAATTTATTCTCTCACAGTTCAAGAGACAAGAAGTCCAAATTCAGGTTGCCAATGCTAGGCATTTCTTTCCATATTGGTTCTTGTGAAAGATCTTGTTTAATGTCAACATCTGTGATGCCAGTGTTCCTTGAAGAAATACATATATCTTCTCATCAGTCTTACTCAGGTTAGGATGTTCCCAGTAAAGGGATACAGGGTGCAAGAATGTACTCCATTCATGGACTTTCCTTCTTGTTGGTACTGAAGTACGTCAATCTCAGCTTGCTCTTTTAATCTCTCTTATATATGAAAAGAGATTGACTCAAAATATAAATTATCCTGTTGATTGTATCCAGTTTCATTAACAGCACTTCCTCTAATTTTGCCTTATTAGTATCATAGAGGTTAAGATGAACAACTCATGGGATAATTACATCAGATCACAAAAGTCAGTCCACAACATCCACCAATTAAATTTGAGTTGGAAGAAAGTCATTTAATGTAGTGTAAAGATATTTAAGAGCACCTGAGCTAAACAATAATGATCCACAG
>NW_006922804.1:128975-130869 GCF_000298275.1 Orycteropus afer afer
GGCAAGGGGAATTGGGAACCAAAATGAACCTCCTTTTAAAAATGCCTCAGAGAATATTGTGTTCCAAGACAACACAAAACAAGTCAATGACACCTATTTACAGAGTTAATGAGCCATCAGTACTCGCAAAGACATCTTGAAATATTCAAACGAATCAGTATAGACATACGCAGACAGTGAAATAAAAGGAGTATTTACATAATCTAATTCTAATATGATAGGCACTGATTTCTTATTTATTTATTCATGAAAGGGTGAACTTTAAAAGTACCACTCAGAGTTTTAGTCACCTGTTACTCTCTGAGCTTCTTCAGCATGATTTTTGGTGATGCAAATTGTTCTTGGTTTTAGCAAGCTCTCATCAAAGTGCCCTGGTCATGGTCAGGCTTTTGACATGTTCAAACATACTTTCAAAAATGTTCATACCAGTCCTAATGCCTACATCATCCCCTCAACTGGTAACTGCCATCCTTGGCCTATATTTACTTAGCTGAAATAAACTTTGTTCCTTAGAAAGAGATTTCAGGTTTCAGTGTAGAGGAAAGGGAGGGGAAGGTGTCCTATGCTCTGCACAATACAAGAAAAAGTCTGACAAGACCTATTATTTGCATCTGTCTGAGAGATAGGATGATCTTCCCAAAAGTCACATTCTTTGGCCTGTGTCATTGGTCCTGACCTTAAACATTATACCTGTTGCTTTGAATTTAAAGACTCTCTGGCCTTCTATAATCATTAACACCCATAAAAATTACATCTAGCCCTAAAACACAAACAAAGAAAAAACAGTGGTATAAAGCTGAGGTCAGTGATGTCCTGGCTTCAGCCAATACTGTATTGTAAGAGCTGAATATATGCATCTCTTCCCGGCTCTACCCTTATTGGCTTCATGTTGGTAGCTTAAAATCAGTCATGTAGGTACTATGTTATATCGTGTCAATTCTAACTCAAACTAACTCTATAGGAATGAGTAGACCTGCCCCATAGGGTATCCAAAGCTGTAAATCTTTGCAGGAGCAAATTTCTACATCTTTGTCTCATGGAGCACCTGGTGGTTTCAAACCACTCTTCTTTGGTTAGCAGTCGAGTTCTTTAACCACTGTGCCACCAAGGCTCCTAAATCTTCCCTAGTTAAAGTATTTACTTGACAAGAACCTGCAAAGAATTCAAATTAGGATGTCTTTCTCCTCATTATTGACAATAACACAGACACACACACACACACACACACAAAACATCCTTAGATGTCCTTGAGTGGATTCCATTCCCTAAGGACCTGATGTGTTGCAGAAGAAAACTCAACTCCATTGGGTTTTCATGGCTGTGAACTGTTAGAAAGAGTTCTTTTGGCGCAGTAGGTAAAGCATTTGGCTTGTAACCCACCAGCTGCTCTGTGGGAGGAACATGAGGTGATCTACTTGCATAAAGATTTGCAGCCTGGAAAACCCAAGGGATGCTATGAGTCAGCACTGACTCAATGGCAGTTAATTTGCCTTTTTTTCTTTTTTCAGATGAAGATAGCCAGAGTTTCTTCTGAGGCACCTCTGTGGATTTTAAGTACTAACCTTTTGTTTAGAAGCTTAACCTTTGCACCACCAGGGCTCCTTAGTGACACAAATATTTTTGGATACTATTTAGTCAAAATTCAGTAGAACAGTGGAGAAATAGGATATGTTGAAATAATATAACTTGTTATTTTGGTGACAGATACAATTCCCTTGTGGCAGGGAAATTTAGAACTTCTAATACACCCACTCCTCACTTATTAACATGGTTGTGTTCCAAAGACCAAGTCATTGTGAGAAAATAGGCATTATGCTAAAATGGAGAATGACCACAACAGACCACAAAATAGAGGATGACTACATCATTATAGCTGCCAAACCACAGAGAATCA
>NW_006922804.1:131564-132866 GCF_000298275.1 Orycteropus afer afer
GCAGAATTAGAAATGGAAGTTGAGTCGCTTTGATTATGGATAGATTTTAACAACTACAGAATGAGAAGAAAGAAATTTTAATGGAACGTGGGAAGTAGAAAATACTGGCCTTGAGTATATTGGTTGTTGCTTTTTGTGACTTAAGTTGAAATCCTTCCCCTTTAGAGAAAAAAGAGATCATAAAAAAATTTATTTTGGCCAGAGACCTGTCTGCTAAGTGAATGAGAAGTCTCCAACATATCCTTAAAATAGAACTATAGAAAGGAAAGAAGAGCCGATTCAGACAATACGGATGAACCTTGCAAACATTACGCTAAGTGAAGTAAAAAGAAAAAAACAGGCACAAAGGCCATATATGATATGATTTAATTAACATCAGGTGTATGTTGTTGTTGTTATGTGCTGTCAAGTCAGACCCGACTCATAGTGACCCCTCCTTGGGTTCCCGAGGCGGTATCACTACAGAAGTAGATCGCCCCATCTTGCTTTCGCGGAGCGGCTGGTGGGTTTGAACCGCCAGCCTTATTATGGTTAGCAGTTAAGTGCCTTAGGCACTACGCTACCAGGGAACAGGTAAATTCATACAGAAAGAATACAGTTGCCAGGGGGAGGTGACAGGAGAAAATAATGGGGACTGTTTGCTAATAAGTATGACATTTCTTTATTGGAATGACGAAAATATTCTGGAACTAGATAGTGGTGATTGTTGCACAACATTTATATATATTAAAAACCAATGATTTGGACACTTTGAAAGGATGAATATCATGGGATTTGACTTATATCTTAAATGTTAATAAAAGAGTGGATTCAGTATTATATGCAGAGAGCACACTAGAAAAGCTATTATTCATATTTTGAAACATTAGTCTATAGTGAATACATATAGCGATATGTTTTGACAATCAAGAGAGAAGATAGCTCAAATGTAAAAGTGAAAATATTCATTCTAGAGCTACGAAAAATCCTCTTATTTATTATCAAAATCACCAATACATCAGCCTGTATATGTCATTCTTACTGGGAAAAATATGTAAATCATTTTATTGCAAAAAACAATATCTCGCAAACTTTCATAGATTTTTTAGTATGATTTATTCTATCAGCCACTCATTCAGTAAAGATTTTTTTATCATTAAGATAATCTATGTACTGTACTCTGTAGGCCATAGGCAAACAGATGAAATTAGGCATATATGATCTATTTGGAGAAGCAATTGCATTAAAATAATAATAATAACAACAAATTAATAGCAATGTGTTAACTGCCTTGAAAGCTTACAGGAGAAACAAACAGGGAAA
>NW_006922804.1:133726-137615 GCF_000298275.1 Orycteropus afer afer
TGAAAAAGGAGAGGAGTGATAGGTTAATAGAGAAAGCAGAACATATTTGAGAATTATTTTTAAAATAATCGCTAGAACTTCGTGACTTGTTAGGTACAAAATATGAAATTGAGGGCACTTTCAAATTAAACAACTAGATTTCTGAATTGCTCAAGTTATATTAGTGCCTTTTTCTGAATAATAGATGTGTTGAGGAATAGTGTAAGACTCTTAACCTTTATATTGCTGTCGTTTTAAACCTAAAACTTTTGAAAAAAGAAAAAAAAAAATACAAGAAACCCCTTATAACAGTTACCTGGATTCACAAGTTGTTTATAATTTGTCCTTTTTTTCTTTATCATTCTATTGGTTATAGATACATTGATAGATACATACATACAAACACACTTAAATATTTCAGTGTGTATTTTCCGAGAAGGACACTTTATTTCATAAACATACTATCAAAGCCAAAATCAGGAAATTCATCATTGAAATGATGATGCTATAACCTAAAACATGGTCCATATGCAGAATTAGACAGTTGTCCCAATAAGGGCTTTTCTGGCTACATTTTATTTTGTCCAGAATCCAATCCAGGATCACACCGTCTATTTAATTTTCATGTCTTTTGGATTCTTTTCATCTGTGACAGTTCCTCAGCCATTCCTCTTTCCTGATGTTGGTATTTTTGAAGAACCCAGATATTTATTATTATACTAAGAATGTCCCTCATGTGGATTCCTTCAATATTTCTTCATGATGAGATTCAGGTTATTTTCATTTGCTCATTTTGTTCATGTGTTTTATTTGTTTTTGTTTTGAGTATCACAGAATAATGTGACCTTTCTCTATAGCTCATATAGGAATCATAGTATGCCTCTGCTTGCTAGTGTTAATGATAGTAATGTTGAGCACTTGCTTAATGGAATGTCATACAGAATTCTTCATTGTAAAATTCTGTTTTTTTAACTTTAATTCATAAGCAATATGTGAAAATATGGAAATATAAATTTACCTGTGTAAAAAACTTCTCTTCATCTTTGTTGTTGTTGTTGTTATGTGCCGTCGAGTCAAACCCGACTCATAGTGACCCCTCCTTGGGTTTCCGAGGCAGTATCACTACAGAAGTAGGATTGCTAAACCTTCCTTCTGAGGAGTGGCTGGTGGGTTTGAACCGCCAGCCGTCTGGTTAGCAGGCAAGTGTCTTAGCCACTATGCTACCAGAGCTCCCTCTCTTCATCTTATTACTCCATTATTCCTTCTATGTTTATCATGCATTTTGACGCTATATTATAAGGAATTTTTTGCTTCACCTTTTCTGCATGTGTTGCTTTATTCATATCTCAAAGGACATAAGGAATCTGACTTTATTCCATGGGCTATAATCCATTACCATCATTATCTCTATTGATACTCAAGCTAAAATAAATTTGGCTAGAAGAAGCCACTTCAAGCTAGATGTTGGATCATTTTCACATGTCCTAATCATGCAATTACCATTTTATTACTTTCTCATCCAACATTCTACTCCTGACTTATTTTATATTTTTCATTTCATGCAAAAAGTAAATTATTATTCTACTTAAGACTCCTTTGATCTTTCAGATCACTTTAAGGAGAATTAACAAGCTTGAGATTTCCAATCCACCATGGAAGTATAGCTACTTCTTTAGGTCTTCATAATTTCTATCTTTGAAATTTTATAATTTTCAATATCTAGCAATTGTAAATATGTTATTTTATTGGACACACAATATTGTATATCCAGAAAACTATGAAAATGGCCAAGAAGGCAAGCACACACACACACACACACATATACAAGAAACTTTCATGTGGAGAAAAACCCTACAATAACACGTGATAACATTGAGGATAAAGTCCAAGCAACTTTTCAAAGCATTCATGGCCATTTTTGAAAGTCACCATTCTCTAACTCCCAAAATTGTACCTTATCTTAAGCCCATGTTTGAAATAAAAAGAAATTGTGGAATTTCCTTAACCCACATTCTCTAGTTTACATGTTCTCAAACATTGAACTTGGTGTGGTGGGCCCTTACATCTTTGGCTACTCGTTCATCATTACTCATTTCTCAAGAAGCAGACTAGTTGAAAAGACAGAAAACAAATAAAAACCAAAAATATATCCTTACTGCTATGTATCAATCTTTTTGCAAATCCTATGTCTCATGGATGCCTCTCCAATTGTTTCTCCTCTCTCTTCCAAGAATTAAAGTCTAAAGATCCATGAAAAATAACCACTGTGTTGAATATCATTATTCTCTAGCATAACATTTATAAAATTTTAGACACTTGAAAACACTTGTTCAATTAAATAAATAAGCAAATGGTAGAGATAGGGGAAACGATATTTATGTGGAAGGTGGGCCAACTCAGTTCTCCTATACTTTGGGTTGCAACATCTTGAATTATTTTGAAAATACATTTAAATGTTTAGACATAATTGCTTTATCAGATTCATAATGGGTTGTTTGATAGAAGCAGATCTGAGATTAGCTCTGACTTTTATTTTAAGGAAATGACTGAGATACTGGTAATAGTGTCAACAAATTGTTTGCATTAACTACCTCGACAATCTGGAGCAAGAAGATTTGGATGTCTTTCATTTCATTATAAGAGACATAATTCATGAATCCTTCTTTGGGAAGATACTTAGAGGAAGAACCTCCAGAAGGAACTAATAATTAGAAAAAAGAAGGAAAAAAGTGCATTATGATGTTCTTTAAACATTTCTCATTTTCATTACCCAGATAGGAGCCACAATCTTATTGAATGATATCTGGCATAGGTTATGCTGACATGAAAACCTACTTTCATGCTGGTAAATTTCAGAAACTAGTTAAAAGGAAAATTAAAACATCTCAAATAATGTGGATGTTTGCTTTGTTTTGAGAGGTGACTATTGTTGAACAAAGAAATCATGAATGTATTAATTATCAGGTATTTTTAGGACAGAATATTTTCACCACATAACTACTAATCTGCTTGACTTTTAAACCATAAACAAGTGGATTGAGAAATGGAGGGACAAGCAAGTAAATGCTAGAAAAGAGAATATGGATATAAGGGGGGATATGAGAACCAAACCTGTGTGTGAAGAAGGAGAAGAAGGCCAGGAGGTAGAATTGGAGGAAGACACAGATATGAGTGATGCAGGTATCTAATGTTTTCAATCTAGCTTCCTTCTGGGGCAAACAAAAACAGTGGTCAATATCTGGATGTAGGACAAAGTGATGAATGTGAGGTCAAACCCTGCAACAGTGAAGGCCGCAAACAAACCATAGATCTTCTTGAACTGCACATTTTCTGCAGCTAGTTTCACAATAGCCATGTGCTCACAGTAGGAGTGAGAAATGACTGTTGTGTGATACAATTTAAGCCGGCACTTGATCAGTACTAGGCATGGAGCTACAAGAATGGCAGCCCTGACTATTACCACAGTACCTATTTGGATTACTAGCTGGTGGGTGAAGATAGTGGCATGTCTTAGTGGATAACAAGTGGCAACATAACGGTCCAGGGCCATGGGCAACAAAGTCCCTGACTCAAAGCACTGAAATGTGTGAATGAGCCACATTTGGAGAAAGCAGGCATCAAAATAGATATCTGGCACATGAAACCAGAAGATTCCAAGCATCTTGGGCATTATGCTGGTAGCAAGTGCAATATCTGTGGCTCCTAGTATGCCTAGGAAAATATACATGGGCTCATGGAGACTTTGTTCTGATTTTATGATAGTCAGAAGCAAGGAGTTTCCAATCATAGCAATGAGGTACATGGCACAGAATGGGATCCCAATCCAGCACTGCACAGACTCTAGACCTGGGATTCCTACTAGTGTCAACACAGAGGGCATGAAGATCGTGATGTTGGAAATGGACATGGT
>NW_006922804.1:138750-142554 GCF_000298275.1 Orycteropus afer afer
TGACCTATTGCTTGGGTTTAAACTGGTCAGAACTATTATTAGCCTGAGATTTGGCCAATTTGCTCATTTGATCTTAATGGCATATAAATGTTTTCAAATTTTGTATTACTTTGTGAGCTTAGATATAAGCAACTTAAAGAACACAAAGTAATGATAAATGAATTTATTTAAAGTTACAAAAATAACTAGAGAGGAAAGACAGAGGATGACGTTTTGGGATATAAGAAATGGTCCAGAAGAGGGCTATAGATCAAATGAACAAAATGGAATCAATCACAATTTTACTAAGAGCCGAATTTTCTGAAACTTTTATAACTTCTGTGAAAGTTCTTCTCTGGTAAAAAACCATAAAATGAAATATATATGTTGTTTTAAGAAATTCTAAAGCTATACATTAAAGAAATGCTTGTGATACTGTTAAGTATTGAGTTACATTATTTAATTCCCTCCAAGGGTCTTTAATAAAATTGCTTTCAAATCATGTCTTTGAGCTCCTAAATTAGCCAAATGCTGATTAAATGTCAACAAGTATGCTAACGGTAATAGAAGTAACGTCAGTTAATGCTGCTAAATTTCAAATCAAAGATGAAATTAAGTGTGAATAAACATAAAAGCATTGGTATTATGTGAGTAAAGCTCTATTTACTAACATACTTTTAGAAGAGTCAGGCAAGAAAGCACTGTGTTTTCCAGAGATTTGCTGCCTATACTCAATGCTCTGACTTTCCCACCCACAGATCACTGACTCTAATAGGACCAATGTTTTTCTTCCCCAAGGTCAGCCAGAAGTAGCATAGGTGTCCTTAAAGAGTTATCACAGCATCTGACACAGGACCTGACATGAGAAACTTACCTGAGTGGTACAGATGTTGGGGTGACATGTGGAAATGTATGCAAACAACTGAATGCCTGCTTAGTGGAATGGAGGAATTGTTATTGTTGAAGATGTTGTTGTTGTTGTTGTTGTTGTTATGTGCCATCGAATCAGCCTGACTCATAGTGACCCCTCCTTGGGTTTCTGAGGCAGTATCACTACAAAAGTAGATTGCCCCATCTTCCTTCCGAGGAGTGGCTGGTGGGTTCTGGTTAGCAGTCAAGTGCCTTAGGCACTATGCTACCCAAGCTCCCATTGTTGAAGCTAGTATTGATAAATCATGAGAGTGAAATTGGAAATAGTGAATCTAACACCTTGATGGTTTTGAAGAGGTAGTTTCACTCTTAACAGATGCCTGAAGTGTGTTTTCAGATCTTCATATCCTTTCCAGTCATCAGATATTTTCTCTTCCCTGTATTCTAGTATAAGTTCCCACATTTTCTGTCTTCTGTAATGCCTCTTTTTCTATGTGCACATTCTGTAACAGAACCCTGTCAAGATCATGAACTCTCAGCGGTTTGATAAATGAGGGATCATCTGCCAATATTATAACTTGAACATACTTTTAGATAGTCTTTCACACTATTCTTTTATCTCTGAAGTCCTGACACTCTCTTCTCTTCCCAAGTCTGTCAGAGAACATATTTTTGGGTTTCTCCTCCAACAAATCTCATAGCAAAGTGTCTGGCATACAGGGACACAGTAGACATTTCTTTAGATCAAATTAGAGAAAAAGGCTTCTAGCCATCAATTTTAATGTTCCCTAATAAGCCCATGGAAAGGAGGAGGAGTTATGGACATGAGATTAGGGATTTAACATCCACTCACAAAAACCCTAAGAGACTCAGAAGATTTAATATCTGCCCTCTTGGATTTATCCACAAAACTAAAATCCCTGAAAAAATTCTACACTTAATAATTTCTTCTTCCCTTCTCTTCTCTCCTCTCTTCTCCTTTCCTCTATTTTCTTCTCCTGTGAGCCTAATGCATAGAAAGCAATATACACACTTTTACATTATTAACTAAGTTCCTCTGTTGTTGGCTATGATTGCAAATATTTAAAGACCACTAAAATTCAAACCTGCCCCATTCAATTTCTGTTCTAAATCAATGTAAATAGAAATCTTTATTCATAATTAGTCTGCAACAAAAGCTCTGGTGGCACAGTTCCTAAAACATATGGCATTATGCAAACATGGAGGATGACCACAAAAGATCACAAAATGGAGGATGACAAATTACATCATTACATAGCTGTCAAACCACTGAGAATCATGGCCCAGATGAAGAGACAGCTTAACCATTTCAGTCAGCTTTCTTCTCACCTCACACTTTGCAACACATAACTGCCAGGTGTACATTGTTGATATGAAAAATAGTCAGTAGAATTGTTAGCATTGTAATACATGCAAAGTGTCAGATAATGAGAGAGTTGATAAGTCAATTGTTGTTGTTATTGTTGTTGGTAGGTGTCATCAAGCCGTCTTAAACTCATAGTGACTCTATACACAATAGAAGGAAACATGACCAGGTTTGAGCCAGCTCTACGATTCTTGCTACACTTGAGCCCATCGTTGCCACCATTGTGTCAATCCACCTTGTTTCGAACCGTCCACCTTACCAATCATGACATTCTATTCCAGGGAATGGTCCCTTCTGACAACATGACCAAAGTAGGTGAGACAAAGTCTGGCCATTCTCCCTTCCAAGGAACATTCTGGATCACTTCCTCCAGGAAATATCTGTTAGTTCTTTTAGCAGTCCACAGTACTTTCAGTATTCTTTGCCAACACCACAGCTCAAATGCATCAACACTTCTTCGGTCTTCTTATTCATTGTCCAGCTCTCACATGCATATGAGATGGTTGAAAATACCATGGCTTGTGTCAGGCACACCTTAGTCCTCAAGGAGACATCTTTGCTCTTCAATATTTGCAAGAGCTCCTTTGCATCCCATTAACCCAATGCTATACATCCTCTAATGTCCTAACTGCTGCTTCCATTGGCATTGATTATAGAACCAAGCAATGTGAAGTCTTTGACAATTTCAATCTTTCCTCCATTTATCCTAATGCTGCTTATAAGTCCAGTGTGAGGATATTTGTTTTCTTCATATTGAGATGTAATCCACACTACAGACTGTATTCTTCAATCTTATTCAGTAAGTACTTCAAGTCATCCTCACTTTCAGCAAGCAAAGTTGTGTCATCAGTGTATCACAAGTTGTTAAAGTACCTTCCGCCAATCCTGATGCCACATTTTTCTTCATATAGTCCAGCGTCTCAGATTATTTGCTCAGCAAACAGATTGAATAAGTATGGTGAAAGAATATAACCCTGACCTACTCCCTTCTTTATTGTAAACCATGCAGTGCTCCCTTTTTCTGTTTGAATAATACTTCCTGGTCTATGTACAGGTTCCTCATGAGTACAATTAAATGTTCTGTAATTCAAATTCTTCTCAGTGTTATCCACAATTTATTATGATCCACACAATCAAATATTTTTGCATAGTCAATAAAACACAAGTAAACATCTTTCTGGTATTCTTTACTTTGACCCAAGTCCATCAGACATCAGCAGTGATATCCCTCATTCCACGTCCTCTTCTGAATCTAGCCTGCACCTCTAGAAGTTCTCTGTCAATATACTGCTGCAAACATTTTTGAATTATCTTCAGTAAGTTTTTACTTGCATGCTATATTAATGATATTGTTTGATAATTTCCACGTTCTGTGGGATCACCTTTCTTTGGAATGGGTACAAGTATGTATCTCTTTCAGTCAGTTGGCCAGGTAGCTGTCTTCCAATTCTCTTGGCATAACTCAGTGAGTGCCTCCAGCAGGGCATCTGTATGATGAAACATCTCAATGGGTATTCCTTCAAGTCCTGGAGCCTTGTTTCTTGCCAATTCCCTCAGCACAGCTTCGA
>NW_006922804.1:143146-145104 GCF_000298275.1 Orycteropus afer afer
AGATGTAGTCAATTTGATTCCTGCGTAATCAATCTGGTGAAGGCCACGTGTATAGCCTCCATTTGTGTTGTTGAAAAAAGGTATTTACAATGAAAAAGTCATTGGTCTTGCAAAATTCTATCAGGTCATCTCCAGCATTATTTCTGTCACCAAGGCCAAATTTTCCAACTACCGGTGATTCTTCTTTGTTTCCAACTCTTGCATTCCAATCACCAGTGTTAAACAACACATCTTGATTGCATATTTAGTCAATTTCAGACTGCAGAAGTTGATAAAAATCTTCAATTTCCTCATTTTTGTCTTTGTGGTTGGTGCATAAATTTGAACAATAGTCATATTAACTGGTCTTCCTTGTAGGTATATGGATATTATCCTATCACTGACAGCATTGTACTTCAGGACAGATCTTGAAACGTCTTTTTGTGATGATGAATGCCACACCGTTCCTCTTCAATTTTTCATTCACAGCATAGTAGATCATATGGTTGTCTGATTAAAAATAGCCAAAACTGGTCCATTTCAGCTCACTAATGCCTGGGATATCAATCTTTATGTGTTCTATTTAATTTTTGACAACGTCCAATTTTCCTAGATTCATACTTCATGCGTTCCATGTTCCATTTATTAATTGATGTTTGCAACTCTTTCTCCTCAATTTGAGTCATGCCACATCAGCACATGGAGGTCCTGAAAGACTTATTTTATCCATCTCATTAAGGTGGCTCTACTCTACTAAGGCAGCTCTTTCCCAGTCTTATTTTGAGTGTCTCCCATCCCAAGGGGCTAGTCTTCCTGCACAGTGTGGGACAACATTCCCAAGCTATTCATAAAGTTGCCCAGAATGTACCAGACAATGTTTCTCTGGTATTCATAATGTTTTCCAGTTTTTGAGAAGTGCATGTCCTCCTCCTTCTTTCTGATCTGCTTTAGTCTGCAAGTTGCATTGAAACCTGTGCACCATGCGAAACTCTGCTGGTGTCTGAAACACCCGTGTCACAGCCTCAAGTGTCACAGCAATGTACAAGCCTCACAGGATGACAGACTGACAGACAAGTTTGTCTCACTTAGCTGTTGGAAACCTCGGCACCCTTCT
Source organism: Orycteropus afer afer (assembly GCF_000298275.1). Classification (NCBI taxonomy): domain Eukaryota; kingdom Metazoa; phylum Chordata; class Mammalia; order Tubulidentata; family Orycteropodidae; genus Orycteropus; species Orycteropus afer. The sequence continues at coordinate 144,240 of NW_006922804.1, forward strand.
CTTACCTAATTCCTACCTGAAACCTGCCACTCTGTTGTCCCCAGCTGCTTCTGGTCCCTCCCTTTCCTGACTCTAGGGGGCTTAGAGCCTGCCTTGCCTCCCGCCCCTTTTAGCCTGGTTATCCTGCCAGTCCTGAGGTCCCCAAGGCTGCTCCTGCTCCCTCCCTTTCCTGGAATTAGGGGGCTTGGGCCTAGCCTTGCCTCCTGCCCCTCTTAACCTGGATATTCTGCAACTCCTGACATCCTCAAGGCTGCTACTGATCCCTCCCTTTTCTGGCCCTAGGGGGCTTGGGAAGTGAGGAGTAGGTGTATTCAATAAAAGTAATATCTTTCCATAAATATTTTAATGGAAACAAAGACCTCTGGATAATGTAATAGAAAAAAACAAAGAAAATCTTTAGCAAAGACTCTTATCTAACCACATTTTCCATAGAAAGCCAGAAACAAAGTACTAATTTTTGAAACATAGCAGAATTAGAAATGGATGAATCTCTTTGATTATGCATGGTTGGTCACAACCACAGGATGAAAAGAAAGACATTTTAATAGAACATGGGAAGTATAAAATACTGGCCTTGACTATATTGGTCAACATTTTATATGACTTAAGGTGGGATCCTTTTTCCTAAGAGAAAAGAGAGATCATGAAAAAAAAACAGAAAAAAAAAAACAACTTATTTTGCCCAGAGTGATGCCTTCTATGTATAGGAGCAGTTTCCAAATTATCCTTATTATGGAACTACAGAAAGAAATGAAGTACCGATTCAAACAACATAGATGAACTTTGGAAACACTCTTCTAAGTGAAGGAAAAAAAAAGGCACAAAAGGCCACATGTTGTATGATTTCATTAATATGAGATGAATA
>NW_006922804.1:149224-150456 GCF_000298275.1 Orycteropus afer afer
ATAGGGTAACCTTGAAGAAAAGTTATAAACCTTCACATCACGATAAAAAAGAGGACAAGCACAGATATTTAGCAACTACAAAAAAACAACAAGGAAGGAAATGATAACACAATTCATAAACAAAATGAGCTGTGCACAGAATATTATATGCAACAAAGAAGCCAGGAACACCATGGGGGAAAAAAAAAAAACACAAAACAAAATGACAGCAACAAATCCATAGTTGTAGATAACTGCACTGACTGTAAATGAATTAAATGAACCACTTAAGAAATGGAGAGGTACAGAATGGAGAAGAGAGCAGAACACATCAATATACTGTGGCCCTGGCTAGGACTTCCAGTACAATGTTGAATAGAAGTGGTTATAGTGGGCATCCTTGTCTGGTTTCTGTTCTCAAGAGGAATGGTTTCAGTCTCTGTCCATTGGAAATAATGTTGGTTGTTGGTTGCATAGATGTCCTTTATTATGTTGATTAATGCCCCTTCTATTGTAATTTTGCTGGGAGTTTTGATCAGGAATGGGTGTTGGATTTTATGAAATGCCTTTTCTACATCAATTGGAATGATCATGTCGCTCTTCTCCTTTTTTTTATGTATGGGTTGGATGACATTGTTTGTTTTTCTAATGTTGAATTATCCTTGCATACATGATATGAATCCCAGTTGGTCATAATGAATGATTTTCTTGATATGTTTCTTTTCTACCTTTTTTTGTCTTTTTAATCACCATTTACTTTTTCATGTATGATGTTCTTGATGTCATCCCACAACTCATGTGGTCTTCAATCATTAATGTACATTGTATCAAATCTATTCTTCACATGTCCTCTTGTGGACTTATTGAATTTTCTTTAGCTTCAATATGAACTTGTGTATGAGCAAGTAGGCGGCTTTATGAGTATACATAAAGAATATTTATTTAAAAAGTGAAATCAGGTAGATTACCTATGTGATTAATTGTCTAGGTCTAAATAAAATGATCTACATATTTTATATCTGTTGTAGTCCTAAGCATTCCTAAACATTTTTCCACAAATCATCACTTCCAATATTTTTCATTGTTCTTCTCTGCCTACCCTGCAAAAACCTTAATCCTAATGACAAATTTTAAAGCCAGAAAATTTTGTACATTTTCAACCAAATCACTCTCTGTAAACAGAATTATTTTGTAGCTTCCTGCCACCTGACCATATGTATTTTGATGTGTTTCCCAGTCTGTCTGTCTAATCA
>NW_006922804.1:151141-153632 GCF_000298275.1 Orycteropus afer afer
AAAAAAAAAAAAGCATATTGATGAGCTATAATTGTATGGTTTGGAATATTTCTTTCTAGAGTCCTCTCTCATCAGTTATACCTATATGCGAAAAGGACATGGAGTTGTCATCTTCTGACCTCCTCTAACTTCACAAGAGGAAGACAGTCACCATCAGTAGCACAAGGCTTGTTCCTATGAGGCCAGTTCCTATGATGCCACCACTCTCCAGCCTTTTTACCAACTTTGACACCAACTGTCCCTCCCAGAGTACTCACTACTTCTCTGCTGGGTTTGATAATTCATTGCAAAGACCACACAGAACTCACAGACAATACTCATGATTATAGGGATTAGTAGAGGAGTGACAGGCTACAATTCGGGTTCAGGAACTCACTCAGAATACAGTTCCTTGACCAGAACAGTCTCCCCTCTTCTGTGCCCTCAGACATGCCTCTCTGGTCTTGGCCTCTTGGCCTGGCCTCTGCGTCTATGTGCCAGGTAAGCCTGCTGCTCTATCTTGTGCCTCTTGGTTCCACTGCCAGCATCTCTCTGCCAGGACAACTCTCTGACTGGGCGTCTCTCAGCCAAGGTGGTCCAGCGCAGGGATCTCGGGTCTAAGGATGTGTGCCAGTTTACAAGTGAATAAGCCACATTTGCAGCAGACAGGCTTCAAAATAAATCTCTGGCAAAAGAAACCAGAAGATGCCTAACATTTTAGGAAGAATGCAGGTGCTAAGTACAATGTCTGTTGCCCTTAACATGGCCAAAAATATGAACATAGGTTTACGGAGGCTGTTTTCCCATTTGATTATAGCCAGGATGAGGAAATTCCCAGTCAAAGCAATGACGTACATGACAAAGAATGGAATCCCAATCCAACAGTGCACTGACTCCAGGCCAGGAATCCCAACTAATGTGAGTATGGAGGGCGTGAAGACTAAGCCATTGATTTTGAGCATGGTGATTTAGTAGAGTCAAATCATGATATTGCTGTTTTATCTTCTATTTCCTGTTAAGACTTGATAAATCAAAAATTAAAAGAAATTAATATATTTTACCCACATGTATTTTAGAATTTCATATATATTTTATTCCTCATCTCTAATTTTCTATATCCTCTCCTAAGACTTATTGAGAGATCAACTATAAAGTTCCATGATTTTGGAAGCCTTGTTGTTGTTATTTGCCATTGAGTTGGACATGACTCATAATGACCCCTCCTTCGGTTTCCAAGGCAGTATCACTATGGAAGTAGATTGCCCAACCTTCCTTCTGAGTAGGGGCTGGTCATTTTTAATAAAATAATTAAATGAATTGGGTGACCCTGTCCTGACTTATGACTACCAAACCAATTCACCTTGTCTTGTGTCCTCCACTCATTACCTATGGTTTTTGTTATCCAGCAATAATAATGGCAAAGAGAAAAAAAATTAAAAAGCCATGTTGCCTACCTCAAAAAAAAAGAAAAAAAAAGCAGAGTAAAGATACTTCAAGAACTATAATCCACCTTGATTAGACATAAATAATCCACAAGGGTGGTAGACTATACAATTGTATCAAAATCAGAAGACAGTTTTAACTGGATTATTTTTCATTCTTGAAGCTCACTAGATCATCCTCAGGTTAGTTTTTTTTCATAATCTGATTCCTCTCTCATAGACTCTCTCAGACATGCTTTCAGCTTTATTTTCCATATGTTAAGTATCTTTTCAGAACCCAACCATATAGCTTGCATATTTTCCCACTTATTCTGTGAGAGAATAAATCCATTATTTTTTAATGAATGAATACTCTCCCTGTTGTTCATATCCGAACTAGCTGTCACCTCCCATTCTCTCCTATGTGGGCATCTTTAAGCTCAAGAGACAACCAACATCCTCTGCTCTTTTCTCTCCTCATTAATAAAACTATCATTTCCTCCATGATCCTGAGCAGTCATTTATTTTTAATAATTTTACATAGCACACTCTCTCTGAAATATTTATTATTATTATTATTACTAGAGACTGTGTATCTATCCATTCAAAATTCAAAAACTCTTCTGTAGTGGTGAAAATTTTCTTCTACACATTGTTTTTTCCATAGTAGTATTTCCATCTTCTTTTCTATCTCTCCTTCAAAGTTCCCTCCACCACATGGCATATAAGCTTCCAGAGTCTCTTCAATCTGTTTCCAAATGACATATATCAGTGATACATCTATCAGACTTTTCCTGGTCATCTTCCAAAGTTTAAAGTGATTTTTCTTGATTATAATCTGTGTCTCTGCAACCTCTGTATTTAACTGTGACTCAAGAAATTATATCCACCCCAGAATTTTAAAAATATTAAATAACTTATAATTTATATTTATTTTTGTTTAGAAATTGCACTACACATTTCCGGAAACAATTTAAATAGAGTATTAAAAGGAAAAGAGAGGGAGAAGAGAGTAAAAGAAAGACAGACTAAAAACAAAACATCCAAAAATATCCTCCCATTTTTGTGTAAGTTATATGTTTGTTTGTTTT
>NW_006922804.1:153932-155028 GCF_000298275.1 Orycteropus afer afer
GCTATGGTCAAAGTGGAGTCCCTAGGTAGTGAAAGAGCTAATATGCTCCACTGCTTACCCAAACCTTGATTGTGCCAGTCCACCCAATGGTGCTTCAGAAAAAGGCCTGCATTCTAATGCCAAAAAATCAGCCATTGAAAGCCCTGTGGAGCACAGTTCTACTCTGATGGTGCTGCCATTTGGAATCCACTCAACATCAACTGGTATGTTCCAAGGGTTTTTTTTATAGCATTTGCAGACAACTAACATAAATTTATTTATCCCTTATTTAGGAGCTATCTACATTGTGTTGTGCTCTTGGGATTAAAAACGTAGTTTCTGAAACTTATTAAGTATGTACTAGATATCATTCCCCCTCTTGAGAACTTTAAGCATTTTGGAGTATTTTACCTTCCTTAGCTTTTGGTAGTGGTATTATTTGTATTAATGAATAAACTAAGACTCATGTCTGTTATCAATAAATTTATTTGGATCCAAATGACATGGTATAGTGACCCATAAAAAACAAAATAAACCAAATTTCTGTCCTCTTAAAACTTACAATTCAGTGAGTAGAGATTTTTGAGATGAAGTATGATAAAATCAGGATGGATTGTGCAGAAATAGATTTTAATCAGTGTGTTCCTGCTAATATTCTGATGGAAGCTCTCATATTTCCTTCTTAATTATGCAAATAGACATAGTATATACTCTATACTATCTGCTAAATGCCATCAAGTCAGTTCAACTCATAGCAACTCCATGTAAAACAGAATGAAATGCTGCCAGGTCCTCACAACAATTACCATGCTTAAGTCCATCATTGCAGTCACTGTGTCAATCCATCACATCTTTAGCCTTCCTCTTTTTCTCCGACAATCTACTTTACCAAGCATGATGTTCTTCTCCAGGAAATGGTACTCCCTGATAACATGACCAAAGCACGAGAGATAAAGCCTGGCCATTTTTGTTCTAAAGGACATTCCAACTGCACTTCTTCCAAGACAGATTTTTCCATTCTTCTGGTAGTACATATACTCTATAGAATATATGTATTATGTGTTACCTGTCTCATCATGTATGATCATTTTTCAACAGCAGGCCATTCATACACTGA
>NW_006922804.1:157618-160346 GCF_000298275.1 Orycteropus afer afer
GCTGATTTTACTGGGTCACACTGTTTTTGTCCTGGGTCATGGCCTGGCCCTATTCAGTAAAGCTGTTCTATTGGAGTTTAAAGGATCTCTGACTCCATGTAGTCACTGAACTCTCACAAAATTGCATCCAGCCCAGAAAAATCAAAGGGTTAGGATTGAATGCAGTGAAGTGCTAGAGTCAATCCACACTGGCTTGGGAGAGCCAATTGTGTGCAATTCTTCCAGCTCTGTGCTCAGTGGCTTTATATTGTTGTAAGTTTTAATCTAGATAATTTTGCAAGAGCAACACAAAAAACATCGTTATAACCTTTACCTCGCTTTAGAAATTATTTTGCCCATTTTTTTAAATCATTCTGTTATTGATATATAGATACAAAGATGAAAAGATAATCACTCTGGACTACTTATAAATAAGTTAGAGACATTAAGTCCTTTTATCCATAAATATTTCAGTGTGCATTTTCCAGGAAAAACTTTTGATTGCATCATCTCAGTATTTTCATTGAAATCGAGAAATGTAGTGTTGAAATAAGAGCATAACCTAATCCATAGTTCATATTCAAAATTAGAGAAGTGTCTCAAATGTGACTTCTATAGCTACGCTTTTCGTATTCAAAAGTCAACCTGGAATCATGCAATGCATTTTATTTGCATGTCTTTTGGGACACTTTTTATCTAATACTTACTCCACCTTTTTTTTTTTTTCTTGACCTTGACATTTTAGATGAACACAGGGCATTTATTACCTAGAATGGCCATCATTTGCCTTTCTTTGATGTTTCTTCCTGATGAGATTCAAGTCAGTGTAAAAGGGGAAGACCCTCAGTGAGGTAGATTGACACAGTGGCTGTGAAGATGTGTTTATTTTATTTGCCTGCTTTGTTTGTTTTTATTTTGAATACCCCAGAATACTGTGGTCTTTCTCTGTTCCTCATCTCTGAGTTCATAGGATACCTACATGTCAAAATAATACTGAGGTTAGTTTTGATCACTTGGATGATATGATGGTTAATGTTATGTGTTTACTTGGCTAGGCTATAATTCTCTGTGGTTTGGCACAAACTGGACTGCTTTCTGTCCATAATGTCATGTAAAATAATCACCATCCATGATGTGACCTGATGTGATCATTGAATCAGTTGAAAATTTGAGAGTGTGGCTAGCCTCCAGCCTATAAATGGATGTTCTGACAGAACTTGCTCTCTTTCTCTTTGGACCCTACACTCTTCTCATTGCTTGACCTGACCTTGGACCAGAAGCCTACAGAAAAATCTAGACTGCCACTTGATCTACAAATTCCAGACTTGCCAGTCCCACAATTGAGTGAGCCAATCCCTGGAAGTAAATCTCTCTCTCTTTTCTCTCTCCCTCTCATATATATGTATAAGTAACTGGCTTTGCCAACAGTCTGAAACCTATTTCTCACTATTCTGAATGGTTTTTTTTTTTTCCATTACCTCAAGCTTAAAAGCATAGTACCTATTTTTTCAAACTGTGCTGTTGATGAAGAATCCTGAATACTCTGGATTGCAAAAAGAAAATAAATAATTTATTCTTTAAAGAATTACAACCAGAATGCTCCTTAGAAGTGATGAGGAATTGACCCACTTAGTATAACCACATCATCAGGAAAAAAAGGTCACTAGAAAAGGTATTCATGTTTAATGAAGTAGACAGCCTAAAAAAAAAAAAAAACAAGGAAAACCTTCAGTGAGATGACTGACAGAATAGCTAGACAGTGGGCTTAAACACATAAACAATCATGAATATGGTGCAGAATCAGGAAACATTTTGTTCTGTTTATATATATCACCATCAGTTGAAGCTGACTCAATAGCAACTACCAAGTCTCCAGATACTAATTAATATCATGGTAAAAATATAAAATATATAAATTATTTAAAATATGAAATTATAAAATATGTTCTGATTGTTTAACTCACCACATTATTTTTTATAACAGCTGACATTAAGTATTTGTTCATACATTTTGTTTCTGAGGAGTTATCTATAGCAGTGAAATGTATAAATCTTAAGTTTACCTTTTGATGTGCATTGACAAAGTCACAACTGTGTTACCCACAATACTGTTAAGGTACAGAGCTTTCCCATCCTCTGGAAAGTTCCCTCATCGTGTCTCTTTCCAGGTAGTATCTGCTACTTATCACTCTCTCAGAGAAAAGAACACATATTTCTTTCACCTTAAATTAGTTTTGCCTATTACAGACAATCATATAAATGGAATTATAAAATACGAATCAAATTGTTAAAATATATAATTTATCTAAAATATAAAATTATAAAATATGTTCAGATTAACTCACCATGTTATTTTCTATTTATCCATGTTATTGGGTATCTTAGTAATTTGAATTTTATGAAGTCTCTGATCAACACTTTTGCCTATTTTCACTGATTGTCATCATTGTAAGGTCCCTGAGTAGGGCAAATATTTTGCCTTCAGGCTAGTATCAAGAAGGTCCAAGATTCAAATTCACCAGCGGCTGCCCAGGAGAAAAGAAGTATCTATCTGTTCTCATATAGATACAGCCTAGGAAAATCTATGGCTCATTTCTACTTGTCCTATAAGGTTACCATGAGTCAAAATTGAGTCAGTAGCACAAAATAACAACACCACCTAACCAAATGTTGACAGTTCCAATCTACCCAACAGCACCAGGAAGAAACATCAAGTATTTGCTTTCATAAGAAAGTACCATGGAGTATA
>NW_006922804.1:161021-162219 GCF_000298275.1 Orycteropus afer afer
AGACAGGACTAATATAATGTCTTGAAATAATGGATTGATGTCAATTCTCTGGGTAACTGCTTAAAGGGGTTTGGTTCCACCAATGAATAGAGTTCCTAATTCTACACTAATTCATCTTTGGGGACATCAATCTCATCTCCTTGTTCTTCCCCAAGCTTCTTCCACCAGGGTGCCTGCAAGTGCTTCAATATAGTGACGTGGACTTTCTTAGCTTTGGCTGCTACAAGTCTGGATCCATTAATGAAGAGTTCAGGCTCTTGTTCCTGTCCTTCAGACTTGGTGCTCTTATTAACTTCTCAATGCTGGTGCTTATCTGGGCCATCAGAGCCTCCCTATGCCACTCGCCTCTCTCTTCTAAGGCCCTGTCCATGAAGTAGTGTGGCAGTCATTTTTCAACCTGGGCGTGGAGCTCCCTGCTGGCCACATCTGACATCAAAGAGCTTGGATATCTTCTCACATAGTCATCCACTTGCTCCTTCAGTTCAACTCCGTGTGTATCTGTGAATCCTTGGAGTCTTTACCGAGGAGTAAAGAGCTTCTTTGTCTTACAGCAGCTTTCCAGGAATTTAAGAGCTGCTTTCTGAAGTGTGACAGGGGCTGTATATTCTGTAAGAGATGGTATCTGTTGGTGAAAATTTTTCCTTTGGGAAAAAAATTGTACCCTTTCCAATGTTTCTGGATAATCAGTGCTTATTTCTCTTTCATTTTCTGATTGTGTTTTCCCACCTGACCTGGATGAACACCTTTGAGCATGTTTAGTCATAATTCTTGGGAAAGTCTCATGGCTCTGTCTTTCAAGTTGTAATTGTCATCTGTGGTCCTCTTATTTCTTCAGCCTATCTAACTTCGGCCATATCTTTACTCATTTAGCTCTAAAAGTCCTTTGCAAAGTCGTCACAGGACACGGAAGCTTCCTTGTTCTCTTTCTTGTCTGAAAACACTTCCAATAAATTTGAATCACATAAGCTGCTTTATCCAGTTTCTGCTCTTCTACCTCCTGGTAGACCTTAGGACTTAAAAGACCAAGAAGCTATCTGAGTTCTTCAATAAATTCTGTCCCAGCTTCCTGTTTCTTCTGTAAACTTCTGAGTCCTTTGTAGCAGGTACTTAATCTCAATAAAATTAAAATTTCCTGATGTGATTGAGCCACCAACAGTAGAAGCTTTGTAGCAGTTTTTTTTTTTATGATTGGACTAAG
>NW_006922804.1:162319-163051 GCF_000298275.1 Orycteropus afer afer
TAAGTGAAAGATCTGATCAATTCGTTGTACATTCTGAATAAGTTGAATGAGAATCAGTCACAATTTGAAAAAAATGTAGTAATTCATCCTTTTCTGCACCCTTAGCGGCATTGATGAAACATAATAGTAGTTATCTCCCCAAAACAAGATAATTTTATGCACCTCATAATATTAATTCACTGCAAATATCCTGTACATTTTCTCCTGGCTCCAACACCACAAAGCAATGGCTCAATATTTGTGTGAGTTGGGAAATTGTAGACCAACCACCCTGGATTCAAGAGCAATCTTGACTGAGGACCTAGAGGCAATATTGAAAGAAGTCATAACAATATATATCTTGTTTGATAATCTTCAATTCAAAGCTTCCTAAAGGTGTGCTGTTTATTTATTCTTTTAACTTCAACATTATAACAGGGACTTTCTGCACAAGGATTCTTTTTTCTGTGTCTTCTTTAATTCATTTTCTTAAAAGTAATTGAAGTCCAAATTATTGGTAAAATGATGTCTTATTGGAGTTCCTGAATGGTGCAAAGAGTTGACACACTCTGCAGCTAACCAAGAGGTTTGAGTTCATCCAGAGGCTTATCACACACTAATTCCAAAAAACAGCTTTTGAAAACTCTACAGAGTCCAATTCTACTCTGAAACACATACAATCACCATGAGTTAGAGTCATTGCTGTGTCCTGACCAGGAAATTTTTGCCCATCCTCAAGCCATGAAGATGTTC
>NW_006922804.1:165236-165880 GCF_000298275.1 Orycteropus afer afer
TAGCAAATATCCTATAAAAGACTTCTTTAAAATTTTAAAAAGCATAGATGTCACCTTGAAGACTAAGGTGTGCCTGAGTCAAGCTACAGTATTTTCAATCACCGCATATCCATGTGAAAGCTAGATATGAATAAGTAAGACTGAAGAAGAACTGATGTCTTTGAATTACGGTGTTGGTAAAGAATATTGATTATACCCCAGACGGCCAGAAGAACAAACAAATCTGTCTGGAAGAAGAACAACCAAAATACTCCTTAAAGATGAAGATGATGAGAATTCTTCTCATGTACTTTGGACATCATATCAGGAGGCACCAGGACTTGAGAAGGACATCATGGTTAATAAAGTGGATGGTCATTGAAAGAGAGGAAGCCTCTCAAAGCCATGGATTGACACAGTGCCTGCCACAATGGCCCAAGCATAGCAACAATTGTCAGGATGCGACAGGACTGTGTAGTGTCTTGTTTTGTTGTATATACAGTTGCTAAGATTCAGAACTGACTTGACTGCACCTAATAAAGAAAATTTGTAATTTTCATTACAGAATCTTTGAATTTTCTTTTTATTTTTTATTGGATAAAACAAAATGTATCCAAGTGTCTTAAGCCTTCACATTGTGTGGTAAATCATTTATTTATTTATTT
>NW_006922804.1:199171-202251 GCF_000298275.1 Orycteropus afer afer
GTGGCTCAATCACATCAGGAAATTTTAATTTTATTGAGATTAAGTACCTGCTACAAAGGACTCAGAAGTTTACAGAAGAAACAGGAAGCTGGGACAGAATTTAGTGAAGAACTCAGACAGCTTCTTGGTCTTTTAAGTCCTAAGGTCTACCAGGAGTAGGAGAGCAGAAACTGGATAAAGCAGCTTGTGTGATTCAAGTTTATTGGAAGGGTTTCCAGACAAGAAAGAGAACAAGGAAGCTTCCGTGTCCTGTGACGAATTTGCAAAGGACTTTTAGAGCTAAATGAGTAAAGATATGGCCGAAGTTAAATAGGCTGAAGAAATAAGAGGACCACAGATGACAATTACAACTTGAAAGACAGAGCCATGAGACTTTCCAAAGAATTACGACTAAACATGCTCAAAGTTGTTCATCCAGGTCAGGTGGGAAAACACAATCAGGAAATGGAAGAGAAATCAGCACTGATCATCCAGAAACATTGGAAAGGGTACAGGGAAAGCAAAAATTTTCACCAACAGATACCATCTCTTACAGAATATAAAGCCCCTGTCACACTTCACAAAGCAGCTCTTAAATTCCTGGAAAACTGCTGTAAGTCAAAGAAGCTCTTTACTCCTAGGTAAAGACTCCAAGGATTCACAGATACACACAGAGCTGAACTGAAGGAGCAAGTGGATGACTATGTGAGAAGATATCCAAGCTCTTTGATGTCAGATATGGCCAGCAGGGAGCTCCACACCCAGGTTGAAAAATGACTGCCACACTACTTCATGGACAGGGCCTTAGAAGAGAGAGCCGAGCAGCATAGGGAAGCTCTGATGGCTCAGATAAGCACCAGCATTGAGAAGTTAATAAGAGCACCAAGTCTGAAGGACAGGAACAGGAGCCTGAACACTTCATTAATGGATCCAGACTTGTAGCAGCCAAAGCTAAGCAAGCCCATGTTACTACATTGAAACACTCGCAGGCACCCTGGTGGAAGAAGCTTGGGGAAGAACAAGGAGATGAGATTGATGTCCCCAAAGATGAGTTAGTGTAGAATTAGGAACTCTATTCAATGGTGGAAACAAACCCCTTTAAGCAGTCACCCAGAGAACCGACATCAATCCATTATTTCAAGACATTATTTAGTCCTGTCTCTGTCATGCTAGTAGACGAGGGCTGTCATCACTCATTGTTTTCCAGAGGCTCCTCTTGAAACAGTATTTAAAGACAATAAGCCAAGAATTATTTTCTACCTCTATCCAATTTCTCTTTGTCTTTTCTCCACAGTGCACATACCTGACCACACACAGCATGGCATTTTATTATTTATATTAAACATAAGGTATTTCTTTTGTTTTTGCTGTTTTTTTACTAAAAAAATTTTTCTAAATAAATATTATCAACAGTTCTGAAAGAAAAAAAAATGAATATTTTAAGAAAATGAATACAGGAGCCACTGAGCCACAGATTGGGAGATCAAATATAATACAAATATCTGACAAAAGACTTGAATCTAAGTTATGTAAATTAGTCATGTTGTTGTTAGGTGCCATTGAGTCATTTCTGACTCATAAAGACCCTGTGTACAACAGAAAGACACAATGCTCAGCCTGTGCCATCCTCACAATCATTGTTATGTTTGATCATATCATCAAAGTCACTGTTATCAATCCACCTCATTGAGTGTCTTCCCATTTTTCATTGACCTTCTACATTAGCAAGTGTGGTATCCAAGAACCGATCCTTTCTTACTACAATATAATAAAATCAAAACCCAAAACTAGTCACTGTTATTGAATCAATTTGAACTCATAGGAACCCATGTACTTCAATGTGTAAGTATACTGCATGGTACTTTCTTATGAAAGCAAATACTTGATGTTTCTTCCAGGTGCTATTGGGCAGATTCAAACTGTCAACATTTGGTTAGGTGGTGTTGTTATTTTGTGGTACCCAGTCAATTTTGACTCATGGTAACCTTATAGAACAAGTAGAAATGAGCCATAGATTTTCCTAGGCTGTATCTATATGAGAACAGATAGATACTTCTTTTCTCCTGGGCAGCCGCTGGTGAATTTGAACCTTGGACCTTCGTGTTACTAGCCTGAAGGCAAAATATTTGCCCTACTAAGGGACCTTACAATGACAACAATCAGTGAAAATGGGCAAAAATCTTGATCAGAGACTTCATAAAATTCAAATTACTAAGAAACCCAATAACATGGATAGATAGAAAATAACATGGTGAGTTAATCTGAACAAATTTTATAATTTTATATTTTAAATAATTTATATATTTTAACAATTTGAATCATATTTTATAATTCCATTTATATGATGGTCTGTAATAGGCGAGACTAATTTAAGGTGAAAGAAATATGTGTTCTTTTCTCTGAGAGAATGATAAGTAGCAGATACTGCCTGGAAAGAGACACGATGAGGGAAATTTCCAGAGGATGGGAAAGCTCTGTACCTTAACAGTATTGTGGGTAACACAGTTGTGACTTTGTCAATGCACATCAAAAGGTAAACTTAAGATTTATACATTTCACTGATATAGATAACTCCTCGGAAACAAAATATTATGAATGAATACTTAATGTCAGCTGTTATAAAAAATAATGTCGTGAGTTAAATAATCTGAACATATTTTATAATTTAAATAATTTATAAATTTTATATTTTTACCATGGTATTAACTAGTATCTGGAGACTTGGTACTTACTACTGAGTCAACTTCAACTGATGGTGATCTTATATATAGCAGAACAAAATGTTTCCTGATTCTGCACCATATACATGATTGTTTACGTGTTTAAGCCCACTGTCCATCTATTATGTCAATCATCTCACTGAAGGTTTTCCTTGCTTTTTTTTTAGGCTGTCTACTTCATTAAACATGAATACCTTTTCTAGTGACCTTTCTTTCCTGATGATGTGGTTATAGTAAGTGGGTCAATTCATCATCACTTCTAAGGAACATTCTGGTTGTAATTCTTTAAAGAATAATTTATTTATTTTCTTTTTGCAATCCAGAGTATTCAGGATTCTTCATCAACATCACAGTTTGAAAAAATAGGTACTATGCTTTTAA
>NW_006922804.1:202351-203072 GCF_000298275.1 Orycteropus afer afer
GTCTTCCTGCACAGTGTGGGACAATGTTTCCCAGCTATTCATAAAGTTGCCCAGAATGTACCAGACAATGTTTCTCTGGTATTCATAATGTTTTCCAGTTTTTGATTAGTGCATGTCCTCCTCCTTCTTTCTGATCTGCTTTAGTTTGCAAGTTGCATTGAAACCTGTGCACCATGCGGAACTCTGCTGGTGTCTGAAACACCAGTGTCACTGCCTCAAGCATCACAGCAATGTACAAGCCTCACAGGACGACAAACTGACAGACAAGTTTGTCTCACTTAGCTGTTGGAAACCTCGGCAATCTTCTCTTACCTAATTCCTACCTGAAACCTGCCACTCTGTTGTCCCTAGCTGCTTCTGGTCCCTCCCTTTCCTGGATTTAGGGGGCTTGGACCTAGCCTTGCCTCCTGTCCCTCTTAACCTGGCTATCCTGCAACTCCTGACATCCTCAAGGCCGCTAATGGTCCCTCCCTTTCCTGGCCCTAGGGGGCTTGGGAAGTGAGGAGTATGTGTATTCAATAAAAATTATCTCTTTCCATAAATATTTTAATGGAAACAAAGACCTCTGGATAATGTAATAGGAAACAACAAAGAAACTCTTTAACAAAGACTCTTATCTAACCACATTTTCCATAGAAAACCAGAAACAAAGTACGAATTTTTGAAACATAGCAGAATTAGAAATGGATGAATCTCTTTGATTATGCATGGTTGGTCACAA
>NW_006922804.1:204030-205403 GCF_000298275.1 Orycteropus afer afer
TATTGAAAGAATGAATATCTTGAGTTCTGGTATGATGGCAGAATAGTCAGATAGACTGTGCAGACCCTCTTCAAAAAAGAGAAAGGGAACCTATTAACATAGATTCAGAAGATAATGCTGGAGTCCTGAGCTTTGAAGGGAAGGAAATAGAAGTGGAATAAACTCCAAGTAGTAGAAGGATTTGCATGAAAACACCAAAACAGGAGACTTATGGAGCTACAGTCCATCAGCAATCCTGATGGCACAGACAGCTTGTATATTGCCAAGTGGTGTTAGGACCTAAGAATTAACCTAAAAATCAGCCGTGCTAGCCAGGGGCTACACAGAGGACTGCACTGATGGCTGATGAATAAAAGGGGAAGCAGCAAAGAGGAAGGTGGGCTGAGCTGTGGACTTCTGCCTGATCAGGGTGTGCAGCCATTTTGAATGTTTACACCCAGTTCCACCATTTGGACATTTAAAGTGACAACTTTCTCCCAGATTCCAGGGACTTAAGAATAGGCTATACTTGCTGGTAACCACAAGGACATTCTGGACGCCAATGACTGGAAAGGTGTGATACTCCCATTGTTACTCTTATATCCCACACCTTCTTGGTGAATGGAAGTACAGCCATCCCTCACTCCCACACACCTTCTTGGCTGGCTAGAATTCCATCCCAGTGTGGGTGCTCAGAAGGAACCTGGGTGCTCTGTGCCACCCTACACAGATATCTCTTTTCCTCTTTTTTCTTAATGTCTTTATCTGTTTTAAAATTAGTAGTGGTAGTATTGTCCTTTTATTATTATTCTTTATTCTTCCTTTCCCAGGTTCTAGTTTTCAGCTTGTTCTCTATTCCCTGTTCCTGGTCCCCATTTCTTTTCTTTCTAGTGGTTAACCCCATTCCTTGTTTTCCTTTTTGCATTTTTCACATTTTCCCTTCATTATTCTCCTACTCTATTTTTTCTCTTATTGCCCTCTCCCCAGATATTGTGGGTTTTTTTCTTTTTTCTTTTTTCTTTTTTTAGTTATTGCTCCTGTGTGTTTATATGGTGTGCTTTTTGTCCATTTGCTTTTACTTTTTTGATGGTTATTGCATTGTTGTTTTTGTTTTTGTTTTGTCTAACTGAATGTGAGACAGTAACACTGCCCATTTGACAGAAATACACTCCCACCTCCTGCAGCTTCCCTGCCACCACTTCTTCTCTACCACGTGGCAAAAGATAAATGACCACCAAAAAGAGCCTGACTCACTCTAAACTACTCTTCACAAACAGTTAACCGAGATCTCAATACAACAATATCGAAATGTTTCAGAGATAACACACCATCAAAATCCACACAAAGAAGCAATATACAGTGGTGGAAACAAGAGAGCAGGATACAGACCCAGA
>NW_006922804.1:211813-213764 GCF_000298275.1 Orycteropus afer afer
AGTAGTATTTTGACATGTAGGTATCATATGAACTCAGAGATGAGGAACAGAGAAAGACCACAGTATTCTGGGGTATTCAAAACAAAAACAAACAAAGCAGGCAAATAAAACAAAAATATCTTCACAGCCATGGTGCCAATCTACCTCACTGAGGGTCTTCCCCTTTTACACTGACTTGAATCTCATCAAGAAGAAACATCAAAGAAAGGCAAATGATGGCCAATCTAGGTAATAAATGCCCTGTGTTCATCTAAAATGTCAAGGTCAAGAAAAAAAAAAAAAGGTGGAGTAAGTATTAGATAAAAAGTGTCCCAAAAGACATGCAAATAAAATGCATTGCATGATTCCAGGTTGACTTTTGAATACGAAAAGTGTAGCTATAGAAGTCATATTTGAGACACTTGTCTAATTTTGAATATGAACTGTGGATGAGGTTATGGTCTTATTTCAACACTACATTTCTCGATTTCAATGAAAATACTGAGATGATGCAATCGCAAGTTTTTCCCGGAAAATATACACTGAAATATTTATGGATAAAAGGACATAATGTCTCTAACTTATTTACAAGTAGTCCAGAATAATTATCTTTTCATCTTTTTATCTATATATCAATAACAATGATTTAAAAAAATGGGCAAAATAATCAATTTATAAAGCGAGGTAAAGATTATAAGGTTTTTTTTTTTTTTTTTTTTTTTGTATTGCTCTTGCAAAATTATCCAGATTAAAACTTACAACAATATAAAGCCACTGAGCACAGAGCTGGAAGAATTGCACACAATTGACTCTTCCAAGCCAGTGTGGGTTGACTCTGGCACATCACTGCATTCAATCCTAACCCTTTGATTTTTCTGGGCTGGATGCAATTTTGTGGGAGTTCAATAACTACATGGAATCAGAGATCCTTTAAACTCCAATAGGACAGCTTTACTGAATGGGGCCAGGCCATGACCCAGGACAAAAACCGTGTGACACCCAGTAAAATCAGCCTGCCTCTCCAGCAGAGACAAGTAATCAGTCTTGCTAGCCTTGTTCTTATTTTGTGAAGCAGATGTCTTCTCTCTCCATTTTCTTCATGCAGAATTTGTACTCCTTTCATGCTAAGGCTAAGACATGAAATCTTTGTTTTAACTAAGTAAATACAGAACAAGAATGCTAGTTCCTAGCTTAGGAGTTGATATAGACAGTGGGACTGGCTCTAAAATTTTTGAAAATACATATCATCATGTCAAAAGCCAGAACATGGTGGAATATTTTGGTGAGAGCTCGTTAAAATACAAGAAAGATTTGTGTTACCAAAGCTCATGTGGAAGAAGCTCAGATAGTGGCAGGTGATTGAGTCCCTGAGGTGCACTTCCTAAAGTCCATCCTTTCCAAAGGCCCAAATAACAAATCAGTGCGTATCCCACTAGAATTAGACAACATAAAACTTCCTTTTATTCCTCTGTTAGCACATATCTACACTGATCTGTCTGAGTATTTTAAGATGTCGTTTCCCTCCACTATTGTCTCATTATTTTTGTAAATAGGTCTCACTGACTTGTTCTGTACTGTTTTGGGACACTTCGTCTCTGAAGAATTTGTTTTATATTTTATTGATTGTGATCTGGGTGAAGATTTACAGAGAAAATTCATTATCCATACAGCAATAAATACACATTTTGTTTCATGACATTGATTGAAATCCCCATAATGTAACAGCTCTCTTCCCAATTCCTCCTTGTACCTTTTCTGAGGCATTTTAAAAAGAAGGTTTATTTTCATTCCCAGTTCTCCTTGGTCTAGGTAGACTTGAAGGCCCACCAGGGATTGATGAGAACCAATCCCATAGGAATATCCTGAGTACAAAACACTAATCCTTCACTGCTTGAAACATCAAAATGTCTCATTGTTGTGCCTTCTACTTATTTACACTCATGATCCCTGGTAAGTACTTATGCTTAAGATT
>NW_006922804.1:213934-215490 GCF_000298275.1 Orycteropus afer afer
TGCTTTCCAGACTATTTCAGAATCAGGTAATGAAATATTGGGGGAAATAGTTTAGAGGAGAGCTGTATTTATTGCTTTAATTTTATTTTAACAGTGAGGAAATTGAGGCACTTCAAAGTTTCCTAACTTGCTTGAGATAATGCAAAACTAGGCAGGGATAGATGGTTCAGTGGTAGATTCTTTTGTGGCCCATTCAATAATATCTACTTTGGCAGAAATTCAGCTTGTATTCCAGTCTTCAAATATTCTTCAAGTCAACTCTTTTATGCAAATTTTAAAATTCTCAAACTTATAATCTAAATGACGTCACAACAGACATCTTTGAAGCAAATCATAGAGATTGTTGGTCAGTGTATGAATGGCCTGCTGTTGAAAAATGATCATACATGATGAGACAGGTAAAACATAATACATATATCCTATAGATTATATGTATGTACTGCCAGAAGAATGGAAAAATCTGTCTTGGAAGAAGTGCAGTTGGAATGTCCTTTTTAAACAAAAATGGCCAGGCTTTATCTCTCGTACTTTGGTCATGTTATCAGGGAGTACCATTTCCTGGAGAAGAACATCATGCTTGGTAAAGTAGATGGTCGGAGAAAAAGAGGAAGGCTAAAGATGAGATGGATTGACACAGTGACTGCACTGATGGACTTATGCATGGCAATGGTTGTGAGGACCTGGTAGCGTTTCATTATGTTTTACATGGAGTTGCTATGAGTTGAATTGACTTGATGGCATTTAGCAGATAGTATAGAGTATATACTATGTCTATATTTGCATAATTAAGAAGGAAATATGAGAGCTTCCATCAGAATATTAGCAGGAACACACTGATTAAAATCTATTTCTGCACAATCCATCCTGATTTTATCATACTTTGTCTGAAAGATCTCCACTCACTGAATTGTAAGTTTTCAGAGGACAGAAATTTGGTTTATTTTGTTTTTTATGGGTCAATATACCATGTAATTTGGATCCAAATGCATTTATTGATAACAGATATGAGTCTTAGTTTATTCATTAATACAAACAATACCACTACCAAAAGCTAAGGAAGGTAAAATACTCCAAAATACTTAAAGTTCTCAAGAGGGGGAATGATATCTAATATATACTTAATAAGTTTCAGAAACTACATTTTTAATCCCAAGAGCACAACGCAATGTAGATAGCTCCTAAATAAGGGTTAAATAAATTTACTTTAGTTGTCTGCAAATGCTATAAAGAAAACCTTGGAACATACCAGTTGATGTCGAGTGGATTCCAAATGGCAGCACCATCAGAGTAGAACTGTGCTCCACAGGGCTTTCAATGGCTGATTTTTTGGCATTAGAATGCAGGCCTTTTTCTGAAGCACCATTGGGTGGACTGGCACAATCAAGGTTTGGGTAAGCAGTGGAGCATATTAGCTCTTTCACTACCTAGGGACTCCACTTTGACCATAGCAGATACTTAAGACATATTTGTTGAATAAAATAATTAGGAAATAAACTTCACATTTATATGTAGTAGTAGTACCTTCTGAAGTAAGGAAGATCTGGTTTGCCATATAC
>NW_006922805.1:0-1688 GCF_000298275.1 Orycteropus afer afer
CCACTCCTCGGAAGGAAGGTTGGGCAATCCTACTTCCATAGTGATACTGCCTCAGAAACCCAAGGAGGGGTCGCTATGAATCGGGGCCGACTCGATGGCAAATAACAACAACAACAACCACCTTTAATTTGACAGTCTGACATCCCCTTCAAATTCACAGAAGAATTGTTGAGCAAGTTTGTCCTCAATTACATGCAAGATCAAAAGACCCTCCCTGGAGTGAAGACAAAAAGTTAAAGTATAGGCTTACTATGACTCTGAAAATTAATATGAAGAAAAATTATTAGTCTATCCAAACCTGCTGAAGTTGATGCTAGTAAGTATACAATTGACAAAATCACCTGTGCAGCCACCACACACCACATGTTAGTGGAGGTTTGCACGTTGCTATGATGCTCAACAGGTTTCAGTGGAGCTTTTGGATGACATGGACTCGGAAGAAAGGCCTGGTGACCTATTTGCAAAGATCAGCCAATGAGAACCCTATGAATCAGAATGGCCCTATCTGCAACCAATGCTGGAGATGACACAGGACCAGGCAGTGTTTACTTCCATTGTGCATGGGGTGGCTACTAGTTGGGGGCCAACTCAACACAGGTAACAACAACAAATCTATTAATATGATACACTGAGAAAGATACACCACCAGTTCTGTGGTATTCTTGCCACAGATGCATAATCTGAATTTCATCAGGAGGAAACATTAGATAAATCCAAATTTAAAAAATGTTCCTCAAAATAACTAGCTGGAACACTTTAAAAGGGAGCACTGGTAGCATAGTGCCTAAGGCACTTGACTGCTAACTAGAAGGCTGGCAGTTCAAACCCACCAGCCACTCCTCAGAAAGAAGACAGTGCAATCTACTTCCATAATGATACCACCTCAGAAACCCAAGGAGGGGTTGCTATGAGTTGGGTCTGACTTGATGGCACATAACAATAATGACAACATACTTTAAAAATATCTGAGTCATGGAAAACAAAGAAAGAATGAGGAAGTATTTCAAATTAAGAAAGACTAAAGAGACAGGACAATTAAGTGCAACATCTAGGAACCTGGATTGGATTGGAACCTAAACCAGAAAGAAGATATTGGTGGGGATGGTGGTTAAGGTGGTGTGTCAGCTTGGCTGGGCCTGGTTTTGAGTGGCTAGGCAGTGGGATGTAGTTATTCCCCATGATAAGACTAGTAATCAACTCCTTGGTGGAATCTGCTGTGAGCAGCTGAGTAGCTGCCTTAGGGATATGGTCTGCTTCCAGTATATAAGAAGCAGCTTTGAGGAAGGTCTCTGGTACACTTGGATCCTACATTTAGCCAAGTCTCCATTCAGCAGTCTGCCATGCTGCCTGCCGATCTTGAGACTATTTCTGGACTTGAACTAGTGGCCTGCCATGTTGCTTGATAATCTTGGGACTGTGTCATTTTACTTGTCAACATTGGGTTTGTCAGCCTCAGCAGCCAACTATGAAAATACCTCCCTATATTTTGTGCTAGTACTAAATCTATGCAGAATTTATTCTTTGTGTAAATCATCTTTTCCCAAAAATAAATGAGCAGCCATTTTCCCCAAAATCACTTATTAAAGTGCTCATCTTGTTCCATTGTTTTGAAAGAGATTTATATATATACAGGAATTAGTATATTTTTAATTGTATGCACACACAGACGCATACACATACACATATAT
>NW_006922805.1:2158-7127 GCF_000298275.1 Orycteropus afer afer
GGGCAGGAAATGGAGAAGAGTTGACCCTTGAAAGAAAGTTCCTGAATCTCAAGAGAAAGGTTCCTGAATGAACTTTACATTTATATAGCTGTTCACCTGAAAGTCCTCCTGGTCCACTCACTCAATGCAGGGTCATAAGAACTCAAACAGAAAGTTACAGATTTACTGGCTTAAAAAGTCAGAGGACAGAATTCAAGGCTGCCAGGTGACTGAGAAATAATGGAAAAACTCCAGGTAGGAGAGAACCACATAGGACAGGAACATCAACATCTGCCTAAAAGTGGCATCCAAATTCTTGGCTGATCTATTAACTGTGCAAGCACTAGGAAGAGTCGAAGGAAAAGCAGAAGCTAGATGGCAGAAGAACAGAGCACAGATTTCAGATGCTGCTTGCTACAGGCAAGTGAAAGTTTGGTGCCTAAATCCAGTCAAATTAAATGCTTCCTGGTACAAAAATCAGGACTCCTCACTGAGAGAAAGACAACAGAATACAGAGTCTCTACAGTGTGTCATTCTCTAATGTGCAATAAAAAAAAAAAAAATGATTAGACATGAGAAAAACAGAAAAATATGACATATAGTCAAGAAAAAAAGTAGTCAATAGAAAGCTACCCTAAGATGGCCCATATCCTGCCACAAGAACTTTAAAGTAGCTATTATAAGTAAGTGCAATGACTTGAAAGACATTGTGGTAATAATGAATAAATATAATTTCAGCAGAGAAATGGAAACTAGGAAGAAGCAATGAAAATTCTGGAAGGGAAAAGTACAATACACTTTCACATACCAACTACCTTGTTACCCAACATTTCACATTTATGACGACAGTAAAAAATCTACTACCCAACTATTTTGCACATTAATGGCATATGTTTGGCAGTAACAAATGCTGAGGCACCAAGCAAGAGTAATGCTGGCTGTGATAGTTAAGGTTATGTGTCGGCTTCAGTGGGTCATGATTCTCAGTGGTTTGTCAACCACGTAATGATGTGATTTGGCAGTAACTTAATGATGTAGTCACCCTCCATTTTGAGATCTCATGTGGTCATCCTCCATTTTCACATGCCAATTCTCACATAACAATCTGGCCTTTGGAACCTAACCATGTCAATAAATGAGGAGTGGGTATATTTGAATTTTAACACTCATTCAACAGGCTTAACAGTATATTGCAAAGGATAAAACAAAAAATCAGTGACCTTGATAAGAGACCAACAGAAACTAGCCAACTAAAAACAAAAAACAAAAAAATTAAAGAACAGTGTCTCAACCTATAGAACAAAACCAGGCAGACTAACATGTAATTAGATTTCCAGAAGGAGAGGAAAGGGTAAGAATGTGAGCAGGAAAAAAAATTGGAAAAACATTGGCCTCAAAGTTGGCAGAGCCGTATTTAAGCATATCATAGTCAAACTGCTGAACAACAAAGGTACAGCACAGTCCTCAAAGCCACCAGAAGAAATGGCATATCACACATGGGGAGGGGTAGCAATAATACAAATGACAGCTTGCTTGTCATCAGAAACGGTGGAGGTTATAATACAATGAAATGACAGCTTTCAAGGGCTGATAAAGAAAAAAAGAAAAACAAAATTCAATGCAGAACACTACAATGAGCAACAATATCTTTAAAAAATGCAGTCAAAAGTAAAAGCATTCATATAAATGAAAGCAGAGACCTTACTGACAGCAGATACACACTACAAAAAGTTAAAGGAAGTTCTTCAGTGTGAAAATAAATAAGAATGAATGAAGATTACCAGAAGTGGCAGATACATGGGTAAAAAGAGAAGACTGTAACGTAACATAAGCAAAAGTTAGACATAGTATTGTGGGGTTTAAAATATATGTAGGTGCACTATACACCACAAGAATCGTATAAAACAACGTAAGTGCCCATCAACAGAAGAATGGATAACCAAACTGTGGTAATTACATACAATGCAACATTGTGTAACATTAAAGAATAATGTAGAATCTGAAAAACACCACATAATGTGGATGAACTTGGAGGACATCATGCTGAGTGAAGTAAGCTAATCACAGAAGGACAAATATTGTATTAGTCCATTATTGTAAAAGGTCAAGGAACGACCTTTTACATGGAAGGAATACTTCTTTGTTGGTTACCAGAGATGGGAGGGAAGGGAAGAAAAATTATTGGATAGGTTTAAATAAATAATTAAATAAACATCAAAGATCTTTAGTGGTTAGGGGAAACTTTTGTTTGCAGGGCACTGAGTTTATGCTAATGGTGGTACAGCATTTTGTAAAAGAATAGCAATAATGGTGGCATAACATACAAAGTGTCACCAGAGTCCCTGAGCTGTAAATGTGCAAGTTGTTATGTTGATAAATGTCTTGGTGTGTATGTTTTCACCACAAAAAAAGTGAAAAAAAGAAGAATGGTATGAAGGCCAACAGGTGGTAAACACAACTATACCTCTGCAAAGTTCTTATATTTTATGCTTAATGGTACTATATTAACTCTAAGGAGACTGTATTAAGAAGCATACTGTAATCACTAGAGCAACTACTAAAAAAATTGGTTTCAACTTTTTTTAAATTTAAAGAGGTATACAGCTAAGCCAAAAAAAGGATAAACACTGGAACATTTAAAAACAAATTTAGACTAAAAAGAAGGCAGGAAAAGAGGGAAGGGAACAATTGAGGCACAAAGAAAAACACAAAACAGTAGTCATAAATGCAAACATATCAACCGTGATTCTGGATAAAAAGGACCCCAGTATATGCATCTACAAGAAATACTGTGTAAATATAAAAACAAAGCAGATTTAAAATTAAAAACCATTATGAACCATGCAAACACCAATAGTAAGAAAGCATGGAGAATTATATTAAAATCAGACAACAGATTTCATAGTAATTTTTCTTCCAAGTTAGAGGACAACAAAAAGAAAACACTGTAATAATCCTTGTATTACATTCTATTTTAAAAAAAACAAACAAAAAAGACCTCACTGCCATCAAGTCAGACTGACTCATAGCTATCCTTCCTTGGGTTTCCGAGGCAGTATCACTATAGAAGTAGATTGTCCAACCTTCCTTCCAAGGAGTGGAGGGTGGATTTGAACCACCAGCCTTCTGGTTAGCAGTGAAATGCCTTAGGCACTATGCCACCAGAGCTCCTTACATTATATTATTAAGGAATTAATCTTCACCAATTAGGAGTCATATATGTTAGTCTAAATCTAGTTTAATAAACATCATCATCAATCTGGGTTCAAAATGATCCAAAATGGTTGACTTCAAGGATATGCGCTAAGGGCAAATTTTCACATCCAATAAATGGGACTATACCTCTTTCACAGGGCACTTTGTTGCTGTTTGTTATGTGCCATCCAGTCGGACTCGCCTCATAGCAGCCCCTCCTTGGGTTTCTGAGGTAGTATCACTACCGAAGTAGATTGCCCAACCTTCCTTCTGAGGAGTGGTTGGTGAGTTTGAACCGCCAGGCTTCTGGTTATCAGTCAAGTGCCTTAGGGCACCTTAGCAGGCAGAATCTAGTAAAAATTGTGAACTTAAGTCATATGAACTTCCAGATCACATATAACTGGTGTGGATTCCAAACTAGCCCTATCACTAATCTGCTACTTTGTTTGGGATTGAGAACAAAAAAAAGAACACTTAATTTCTCTTTTCCTGACTATCATCCACCACAAATTCCAGGCAGCTGGCCTAGATGACTACTATTTCAGGTCAGGCATTTTGGGATTGCAAGAGTCTTTTAAATTATACCATATAACCACTTGGAGGAAGCTACTCTAATAAGGGGTGCCATTGGAGACAAGTTGCACATTGCAGTCTATTGATATTGGAAAAATTATCCGACATTTAGCTCCTATGCACTTAAGCATTATTCTGAAACAAAAGAAAAAACTAACTTTAGTTTGTTAACTTCATTAATTACTTAAATATATATTTCAAATACAAGAATAAATGAATAAAAAATTTATTATACTGTATGATTTAAATGTTTATCTTCTTCTTTTAAGGAATCTCATGATTACACAAATACCCACCACGAAAGAATTTCTTAAATTAGATTAAAATCTGCTTCAAATACAAGTACTTTATTTTATGATTCCTCAAACATTTGCTGAATGCCTATTGCACATCAGGCACCCAAATGCAAAAACAAACAAAAGCATCACAATGTGCTGTGGGACGAAGACAGGCACAGGGAGGGAGACACGCATAGGATATTGCAGGAGCGCAGAGGAGAGCATGGAGTGGGCAGAAGAGCCTTCTGGGAACATCAGGACTTAGAGTGTAAAAGATGATAAGGAAGGGCCAGGGAAAGGAAAGCAAAGCAGATGTGAACTTTATAAACAAAGGAAAACTCAGGCCCAAAGGCTGGGAAGCACTAAAGATCACGGTGTGCTTGGCCATCCGTGTATATGTTACTCAGCAGTGCTGAAAAATCTACTGCAAAGAAGGGACTGAATGACCTGGCGCAAGAAAACTACTTCTACCCCTGCGACTAAAGAATGAAACATCCCCCTTCAGTATCACCTGAGAGCATCTGCAAGAGAGGGAGGAGAGAACCTGGTGGGGAGATAACAGTTTAGTTTGAAAAAGCCTCTCCCATATCGGCTATTCTAACACAGAACCATTATCATAGTCAATGAGAACCACTAAATGCTAAAGCAGAGAAATGACATGGTCAGACTCTCATTTTGGCGAGGGTGCTCAATTGCAGAATGGAGAATGGGCTGGAAACAAGAGATGAGAGAGAAGGGCACTAGACTGCTATGCAGTCTTGTGAAAAGTTGATGAGTACTTCCACTCCAACAATGATCACCGGGGCCAAGAAGAGATGGAGTGGCTAAATGCTTTTTTTTTTTTTTAATTGTGATTTGGGTGAAGGTTTACAGAGCAAATTCACTTTCCATACAGCTGTTCACATATACTTTGTCTCATGACATTGACCACAGTTTACCACAAT
>NW_006922805.1:41529-42069 GCF_000298275.1 Orycteropus afer afer
GACACTAAGAGCGGCATAAAGGACAGAATGAGAAGGCAGAGATACAAGGCAAGAAAGTTTGAACTCTATATTCAATATATAAATATTCTTCATATTCAATCCTTTCACACTCTAGATGCTGCATATAAATATTTGTTTTTAAAAGGCAATTTGAAACCCATTCACAGTATCCATGGAAGATGAAGAGCGAATGTGTTCCATGTTAAACCCATGAACAGTTTAATTTAATATATTCACTCCTGCAGAGAACCAGTCACTCATGGATGTAAATGAAAACTACCAAGAGGAAAAACAAATCACATATTCAAGCTACAATGTTTTGACATGCTCCCTTGAACACAAAGTCTGTTTGGGTTGCAGTGACAGTCAAACTAACTAGGAATAAAATGCAACTTAATTTATGAAAGTCCTAATTGTTCCCTTGGTTGATTTATATTGGGCAGTTGTTAGTTCTCAAAATCAGCCATTAAGCATTTATGAATAGGTACCTACTAGACTATCTGTTACTCATAATTTAAGGAATTTCATGATGTCCTGAAA
>NW_006922805.1:45424-46761 GCF_000298275.1 Orycteropus afer afer
TGTGGAGAGATTGGGACTCTCATACACTGCTAGTGAGACTGTCAAATGGTACAACCACTGTGGAAAGCAGTATGGCGATTCCTTCAAAACTCAGATTTAGAAATGACATTTAACCCAGCCATTCCATTACAAGGTATATATCCTAAAGAAGTGAGAGCCTTGACAAGAACAGACATGCACACCATTGTTCATCACAGCACTATTTACAATAGCCAAAAGATGGAAATAACCTAGGTCTCCATCAACTGAGAAATGGATAACCGAACTATGGTACATACACATGATGGAATACTATGCAACCATGAAGAAGAAGGTAGAATCTGCAAAACACCCATAAAAAGGATGAACTTGGAGGATATTATGCTGAGTGAAATAAGTCAATGACAGAAAGCCAAATATTGTACTAGCCTGTTATTGTAAAAGTCAAGGAAAGGTTTACCTATGGAAGGAAATTTTCTTTGCTGGTTACCAGTGGTGGGAGGGAAGGTAGGGAACACTGTTATATAGGCAGAGATAAGTACTGATTTGGGTGAAGAGAAGGGCAATGTACCAAATGTGAGTGATCAACATGGTGGCATTGAGGAAGAGGAAGACATAGAGAGGTACTTGGGAGGTGCATACAACAAAGACGAACAACAAAGATGCACATACAGTACTGCGCTGTCAGTGAAGGCAGACATGGGTATATGGGTGGATGGATGGGTGGATAGATGGGTGGACTGGCTGAAGTATTAGGTATATCTATGAAGTGGGGAGTGTACCCAAGACCATGTATAGGGCAGGCAGACAATGGTGCTGTAAGTGTAGTAATACGATCTATAAGAATTCCCAGGTGTGTAGTAGAACTGACAAGGGACAAGGTTGTAGTCACTTTTTCTACCGGCCTACAGGAATGAGCATGGGGTAGAGTGGAAAGAGCTGTGGCTTAGGGACAGGCATATCAGGTTTGAACACTGCTCTGCTACCTGGGCCGTTTATTGACTCTCTCTGAGTATAGGAGTATAGTTCCTAGCGTATAAAGAGGAAGTGCCATGGATTGGATAGTGTCAAGGAAAGCACTAAGGACAATTTCTGGCATATAAAGAATGATTTTTTAAAAATGGGCATCACCATTATTATTTTTGAAATTATTATTATTATTCATAATCACACCAAAAACATCATGTCATTCTTCCCGAAACCAAAACTAAAAAAAACAAAAACAAAAACAAAAAACAAACCCACCTTAAATGTCAACCTTCATGCTGTACAGAAAATGCAGGGATGTGGGTAAGGCTTGGGCAAGGGAGAATAGGGACTGGAAAACAGTCACATAGAGGGTAACAGAAAGGAGAATA
>NW_006922805.1:47521-48111 GCF_000298275.1 Orycteropus afer afer
CAACAAAGGGAGTCATTTCCTCCCATCCACTTGATCAGGGTGTTGTTGCCATTCTTGGATTCTTGAATATTCCTAACAGTCAACAAAGCAAACATATTCCACACTGAGAAATACTATCATTTTCTTTAGAAGTATAAAATTACTTTATACTTGGAGGAAAATTTTTCAATATAGTGTAGAAATTAGAAACCCTTATACATAAAGGGTAAGAATATAAACTGACCCAACTCTTTGGACAAAAAATTGGCAATAGCTATAAATATTTAAAATATTTTTAACCCTCAGACCCCATAATTCTACTTTTAGGAATATGTCCCATGAAATACTTGCAAAAATGTATGAAGATACAGGTACAAGGATTTTAAGACATCATGATTTGTAATAGTGAAAAGATAAAAACAATGTAACTGACCTTCAATAGAGAAAAGGTAAGTTAATTATAGTACACTCATCATATGGACTACAGCACAGCTGTTAAACAGGATGAAGTACATGTATATGT
Organism: Orycteropus afer afer; assembly: GCF_000298275.1. Taxonomy (NCBI): domain Eukaryota; kingdom Metazoa; phylum Chordata; class Mammalia; order Tubulidentata; family Orycteropodidae; genus Orycteropus; species Orycteropus afer. Next base: position 48,024 of record NW_006922805.1, read on the forward strand.
ACTGACATGAGAAAACATCAGGGTCAAAAATCATGTTGTAAAACTAATGTACTGTGTGATTCTATGCTTGCAAAACATGAAAAACACA
>NW_006922805.1:48376-52646 GCF_000298275.1 Orycteropus afer afer
AAAATAACAATGCATCAGGCTGAGCTTCTTTTCATTTCACATTCATTTCAGTCACAGTCACACCAAACAATCATCAAACTGGAACTCTAAAGTCTATTGAGTAAAGACCATCCTTCTGACCCCTGCACACCCAGCTCCTAGCACTAGGCTGTTCCCCTATGAGCACCAGGCCCACGCTTACTGAATAAATAAATGAGTGGGGAAACCCACACAAACCAGTGGATACTAGGCCTATAAAGAACTTTTTCTCATCTACGTAGCTAAATCAGTATCTGTGGTAAGACTCTGCAGATTAAGAGTAAAGATGAAAGTACAAGTATCTGGGAACTCTCTTCATTTGAGGGGCTTACAACATGATTACACGAGCATCTGATTTCACCAGTGTTAAAATTCACCCATGCTAAGGGATCACAATAGAAGGTCTTCAAAGGAGTGGGAAAAAATGTGTAAAAAAACTCAAAAATCATAAAAAGGACCAGCTTACTGGTCTGCTAGAGACTGGTGGAACCCTCAACACTTTGGCCCTCAGAAACTCTTCAAGCCTAGAACTGAACTCACTCTTGTGGCTCAACTTCGAAACAAACGACAGGGCTACCGGCTGAACAATAACATCAGAGATGTACACACCCCTTAGGACAATCAATCATATGAGATCAAAAGAGCAGCTTTTGCTCAGGGATAAAGCTCAAAGGCAGGAAGGGATAAGAAAATTGGAAATGGTGAACAGAGAGAGTAAAGAGAGTAAGCGGGAAGGGTGCTATTACATGGTGGGGATTGCAATCAATGTCACAAAATAAAATCATATGAACTGTTGAATGGGAAGCCAATTTGCTCTGTAAACTTTCACCCAAATCACAATAAAAAGTTGTATTTTTTAAAAAATTCACTTATGTCAATAGTTTTTGCTGAGGACCTTTTCATATACACATATAGCAAAGCTTAAAACTGAAAAGTCATCTCATTTTAACCAACTGAAAGTGTTCAAATATGTCCTTTTTTAGGTAAACAAAACATTCCCTTCCCACATAAAACAACAATGCTCCATTGTTAATGGAGCTGAAATCTCCCAGACAGACCATCTCTATAGATCAGACCCCAAGTTACCAAACAAGAAAAGTGGAAAGCATAGCTGCCATGTATTTGGTCAAATCGGAATCACACTATTATTCTTAACAGACACTTATGACATCGTTACATAAAACTACACGAGGCCAAGAAACTTTGAAGCCAAAGTCTTTTCCTGTAAGTGTGACCAAGTTCAAATGCAGAGCTCTTAGTCAGGCAAACAGCATTTATTTAGGCACTCAGACAGCAAGATTTGATGTCATACTTCAAGCCCTTAATTACTCAGTCATACCTTGGGCAGGTTTGCAGTGTCCTTCATGGCAGAAATGCCATTCTGGATGTCCTTATGCTCAAAGGTCATAATGGCCTGCAACACCACAATGGTGCTGTAGCCCAAGGCATGATACATGCTGTCCTTTGCCCTGGAGACAACACGAAGAATTACACTTAAAATTGACTGAGGAAGCAGTGCAGGTCTTTTCTGACACTAATCTCAAGAAACTCTAATAATCACTGAAATGATATGGACTGTGAAAGGCATGCTCTAAAAACTCAAATACCAAGGGTTTTCCAATTTAAACTCAGAGGCAGAACAGAATGTTCCTAGTTGAAGCAGAAGCAGACAAGCATTTCCTAGAATAGGATTTAAACCTAACCCATTTTCCCCTGATGGTCTTCACCTTCTCTTACTGAACAAAGGGCAGTGCACTGTCTTCAGCTTTGAAGTAAGAGCTAAGATAAAGGCTACTGTAAATATATTTGGTGACAGAAAAATTCTGATAAGTTTTTTGAAAAATAAAGACTTGATTAAAATCGTCACTTCCCCTCTCCAGCAAAAAGCCAAGAGAAAGCAAGATTTCTGCAGTCAACTAGGTCCACCACAGAGGGGCCTGACAAAAGTAGACCCCAGACTTCATATCTAATCTTAAAATACTATGAATTCTATTATCTGTGATTCCAGACAAAAGTTCATGATAAGTAAAATTATCAAGTTATTAGTGAACTGCTTTAATTCTAAACGTTAATTAGCTCAGATTCTCAGGCTGTGAAAACCTTATCATCTCGAGTCTCGACACTTGAGTTCTGTTAATTGATTATTTGTAAGTTTTAAAATATCCGTGCCTGGTTTTGTTTTTAATTTTAAAAGCAAAGAATAGCCTGCTGTTACGCAAAATAAATCCAGGTCACATTATTCTTCCCTCCCTCTCCCCGCCCCCCACCCCGTGTAAACAGCCTAAACATCCTTTGGTAATTTGCAGCTTGTCCTGAACATTGAGGGTGCTCACTGCCTGTTTAAAAGAACTGCAAGGAATAAGTGCAGCCTGCTGTTAATCATTAATTGTGGCTTCAGACCTCACATTATTACCTGAAAGCACTTCTGGGAGTGGGCGGGGTGGAGAGGGAAGAAAACCCACATATATTTTAACAGTGAAACATACATTAAAAAAAGAGAGTATACAATTTGAATAAATATAACATTAAATAATATATTTTCTTTTTATAGGATGACCAGCTGGGTGTCAATGGCAGAAGGAAAAATGGGAGACAATAAAAAATGGAAGGAAACAGACAGGCAGAAGGCAGAGGGCAAGTCAAAGAGATGAAGGGAGAGCCAGGCAGAGAGGGAGAGCCAGGCTAAGGGACAGACAGAGAGAGAGAGATGTCTCAGAAACTGAGAACAGAAGGGATGAGGAGGCAGAAAGGATGGAGGTGAGAGGCTGTGTGACAGTGAGATTTTGAGATCAGTATATTCTAGTTAGATCCTTCTCCATATCAAAGAAGGAAATTGTTTTTCAACTATAATTAAGCTTAGAAGGAACATCCACAAAAATATTTTACTGAAAGAAACAAAATTGAAGCCCTATAAAACTATTTAGGAGCTCTAGTAGCATAGTGCCTAAGGCACTTTGACTGCTAACCAGAAGGCTGGCAGTTCAAACCCACCAGACACTCCTGGGAAGCAAAGTTGGGCAATCTACTTCTGTAGTGATACTGCCTCAGAAACCCAAAGAGGGGTTGAAATGAGGTGGGTCCGACTCCACGGCACATAACAACAACAACAACAACAGCAATAACACTATTTAAAATGATAGTATTTGAACAAGGAAGAATGGAAATTGAAATACGAGATAGAAAATTTGGCTGATTACATCTCACAAATCAGAATGCTTAACTAGATATTAAAACAACAGTAAGAAGTCTCAATCAAATTAGTTTACACTCAGTCAGGTGGAAATACAGATAAATTAACTTACAAACAAGACAGAATAACCTGAAAACATATATTTTATCTAAAAGAAATAAATTACTATGGATGAAGGAATTCTAAGGTGTCTGAAAATTTGTTACTTAGAAATACGTCAATGCCACTGTACATTCTTCCAGGCCACTCTTGAGACCTATCTTGGCTGATGATGACCTAAAGATCAAGAAAAATATATATTTATTGCTTTTACTATTAGCAAGCTGTGACACAGAGAAAGAGGAAATGTGTGTGTGTACTTTGGAGGTACAATGACAGGCTGAAATTCTAACTCTGCCATTACTGGCCAGGTTGTTAACCTCTCTGAGCCTCAATTTTCTTATATGTAAAATAGAAACATCACTGCCTACTTCATGAGGCTGTTGTAAGGATGGAATAAGTTAACAAATAATGCATGTAGTAGACAATACATAGATGGAAGTTCCTTCTCTCATCACTCCAAAGACAACGTGTGGAAAAACTACCTTTACTCATGGAGGGGTAAAGACGGTGATTTTATTTTGGTTGGGCTTAATTATGTAGGGAGACAAACTTGTCTGTCGGTTTGTCCTACCGTGGTGACGTGTTGATGTGAGTTTTGAGGCTGAGCCACTGGTGTGCACAGGTATCAGCCCAGCTTACAGACTGAGACAGACTAGGAAGAAGGACGAGATCATCCACTTCTCAAAGAATTGGCCAGGGAAAACCTTACGAATGGCAAAGAAACATTGTTTGATACATTACCGCATAATTTTATGAATAGTTCGGTTAGGTTAGAAGACTCTCAAAATAGGACTGGGAAAGAGCTGCATCATCTGAGTAAACCCCTCAGCCTTACTCGTATGGATAAGGTAAAGCTTTCGAGACCTCCATTTGCTGATGTGGCACCACTCAAATTGAAGAGAAACAGCTGCAGACATCCATTAATCATTGGAACATGGAATGTATGAAGTACGACTCTAG
>NW_006922805.1:83314-96229 GCF_000298275.1 Orycteropus afer afer
GTTTAACATAAAAACAAACAAATAAATAAAACCTTAGTAGTTTCAAGAGCAAGCAGAGAAGTAGAAAACCTAGCCTTTGGGATAGAGGATAATAAATCTGTCAGAATTGTATTATGCATAAAGATTTGAGCACATATGGCAGGGGTTACTCTGGATCAAGAAAGAGAGCAGAAGGCAAACAGGAACTCTGGTGTCTTTGACAAGTTCATGAAGACAATATCTCTATTTTTCTCAGGGGCTCCCCTTTGCTTCAAGAGCCCTAATCTAAGATTTACCAAAAGACACTGACTACCAAAATTTTGTTTCTAGATAACCAGATCTCAGCCTTCCAATGCCATTTTCAATTATTTGCCTGAAGGAGATCTTGTTTCTATCTCCAGAGAACACAAAATTTATACGGCCTATATTGGGTAGGGATAATTTTTCTCCCCTTTTATCTGCCACCTTTGTCATGAATAACTGGTTTGTACATTTTGAGACACAAACATAATGTTTTAAAGAAAAATATTCCTTATCCCTACCACTTAGCGGGTCATTAACCTTGAATAATTCACTTTACCTCTCTTAAATTTCAGTTTCCTTACCTGTCAGATAGAGAGAATAGAAACTGTAGTGACTGCTTTATAAGGCAGCTGTGAAATCAAGTGAGCTCATGGAGATAAAAGCATTATTGTTATAATTCTCCAGGTATGCGCAACTCCCCAGTCTCACCTGATAAGAAACAACCACACACACTCATACTTTCTGACCTGGCAGAGTTTCTCTGCACTCTGCTCATAATCTGATGATCCACTATTACCAAATCTGTATCATGAGATCTGTTGATTAAAAAGTACAGAAGATATTTTTTTTTTATTTGTGCTAAAATGAATAAAAGTCTATAAAACCAACCAGTTTACTCATAGTGACCACACGTGCAACAGAGTGAACTGTTCCTGGTCCTGCACCATCCTCACAATCATTGTTTGAGCCCACTGTTGCACTCACTGTGTCAATTCAACTCTTTGGGACTCTTCCTCTTTTTGCTCTGGCGCTCTACGCTTGGGTCCCTCTATATTACTCCTTATAGTTTCACTTTCTTTCTTTACTTATTTGATAAAATCAATTACATAAAAGTCACTATTGCATAGCCAATTGAACAGCTATTGACATTTTAGAATTGCCAATCAGATTTCTAATACAAACTTGTCCAACTCTATGTAATAAAGGTTTAATAATCATCAGTTTTCAACTAAGGATATGTAAGCATTGTCAATGCTGATGCAGAAGCTGCTAAGGAAACTGTCAGATGAGATGGGGGAGAACAACTCTAAGGGAGGAACACTGCCTCCCACTCCTCACATTTCCATGAACAGAGATTTTGCTGGACTCTCACTCTTGGACTCTCCCCTCTTCAATACTTCCTGGGAGAATAGTGAGCTACGTGACTGGTGAGTTGGAAAGAAAAGTTGCACATGAGTGGCCCAGCCCCTTCCTTACAAGGAAGTAGGAGGCATAAAAGTCTATTTTTACCTAGGTACAGTGAATTAGGTAGAGGTCTGCAATTTAGGGGTTAAATTCCATTCAGGGGAGTGTCGGAAAGCCCATTTCACCACACATGTAAGCCACATCCTCAATATAATCTTCATGACTAATAAAGCTGAGAGTTTGACCTCCCCAGGTCTGGTCCCTACATCAATACCTCAATTGGCTCTAAACTTAGGCCAAAAACACAGTTCTTTCAAAGCAAGAACACTTAGGGTTACCCTCAGGATGATAGTGGGACAAGAATTTGCTGTTCAGAGACCTTTACTAACATATGTGAGAGTATCCAGGGTTCATTTCCAGGCAAATCTAATATCCCATCTGTTTTGAGGACCCTAGGTCTCCCCTGCTCTCAAAGAGCTACAGGTCAAGGAGCCTCAGATCTATTCATTCAGTATGTGGTGTTGAGATGGTCAGAAAGCACCTGTGTATGGACAACCAGACTACAGAGACTTCATTACAATTTCTCATTAATCATCCAATGGAGATGAGGGATCTTAGAATTTCACAGCTTATGGTAGACAGTGACACTTAATAGACAAGTCACTTAACCTCTCCAAGTCTGTTTTCCTCGTCCATAAAAGGGATATGAGGATATTAGGACATTGCTGCCATGAGGATCAGAAAAGGTCAAAGTAAACATGCTACTGAATGATGCACAAAAAGAAATGAAGTAAATACTATTTCTGAATAGAATAAAAGTGGCTAATCTTTCCTCATGTGAACTCTGGGCTCACATTTCAGACCCAAATGGAAAAGTAGAGTTCTGACCCACAGTCCCCTGAGTCACTGCTTGATACCACATCTATTTTAGTAGATCTGTTCATTAACCAGAAGAGTGGGGTTTTATTTTTTATCAATTTTCTTAAAAAGTATTTAGTCTATAAAACCAGAACATAATACATCAAATTTGTTTAAATTACTTGTGCTTCAAAGCCATTTCTTCCTTAAGTATAATGTCTCATCTACATTCGTCATGTTGTCAGAAGGGACCTTTCCCTGGAGAAAGATATCATGCTTGGTAAAGTGGAGGGTCAGCAAAAGAGGGGTAGACCCTCAAAGAGATGGACTGACACAGTGGCTACAAGAGGCTCAGGTATAGCAAGAGCTGTGAGGCTGGTACAGGAGCAGGCAGGGTTTCGTTCTGTTCTACATAGGGTCACTATCAGCTGGAGCCAACTCGATGGCACCTAACAAGAACAACAACAGTTCTTTAATGCCTCACTGGTGGTAAAACTTTACACTGCCTGATAGTGAAAATAAAATGAACTTATTTGGAAATAGCTTCTAATTGGCCAAGATATGTATCTGCCCCTTGTTTATCCTACTGGTGGAGATGCTACACATCTGTAACCAACAAACAGCAGCTCTTTGGACTAATACAAATGAGTTAGGAAGAGCAAGAAGAAGGAATAAAATATAAATAATCAAGAAAGTGAGATGGAAACAAAAAAAACTGCCTCAGCTCTCCTGAGCTCAGTCCAGAGTACTCCTTCTTAAACTGTGAGGGATGTTTCCATAGGTCTCCTAACTTCATCGAAAATGTACTTGGCACCAACTAAACAAAGCAACAAGGTGATAAAGAGCTAGGCTGAACTCTACGTAACATCTAGACTATCTGTCTTGTGTTCCTTACCAGTCAATCCGAGACAGGATTCCCTTTCCTCATTGCTCCCTAGGCAGAATTTTGTCAGAACATCAATCATTTAGTTATTGGGGAACCTCATGCCACTAAGCAGCCTCTGGAGCTCACACTTTTGAGCGGCCAGAACTCCTTGTTTAACTCTAGGCTTCCCAGTACCAACCTTCATTAAGTAATAAAAGCTATCAATGGTTTGTATCCACTCTGAGTTGACAATCTAGACTCCATAAGAGAAGAACAGAAAAGTCTATCCTAAGTTTTCTATCCTTCCCTCTAATCCTGAGACCCTAGACTCCTCTTCTGCTTTGTGATTTTGTAGAATTTCTGAAGTTGATCAAGAAGCCAAAACACACTTTCTCTTAAAGATTTCAAATTGGATGACCTTGTGCAAAGAAAAAATACATGTCTCCCGATTATATTACAAGAGATGAGGTGACAAGAAATAGTAATGAAAAGATTGCAAAGTCCTTTCCTTTTTGAAACGTGACCCTAATTAGCAGCTTCAACAATTGGTGTGTCAATAGATGTGAAATGATGAACACACGACTTACACATGTCTAAACTTTAAGAAGTTTCTCTTGCCCTTCAAGGAAAGACAACTGAGAGTCAGAATTTCAGAGCTACAAGGCATTTTAGTCAGTCATGTACTTCTCGACATCAGAATCCTTACACAGAAAGATATTCTTCTAGGTCTTTTAAGGTGGGAATTGTAATGAAAAAAAATATTACGATTGCTAAAATACTTCATAAGACTAAAGAAATGAGAGAGATTGTGGCCGCCAAGGTGGCAAGTGGGTTCATTAAAAGTGTACTGGCCTGGCAAAGAGAAGACTAAGCATCAAGTGGCCACACGGCCAGTGCCTGGCTGAGGCTCTTTGGGAACATCGCTTGACCTCTAGGTTGATCATTTGTTAAATTACCAAAATCTGTTCCTCACAAGTTCAGGAACAAATACAGTAACAGAACAACATTCAGCAAAGCACTGCTACTTTCTGCACAGTCTAAATAAACATGAACCACACCCACGTAGTTCTTGTTCAAGTCTGAAGTTGCAGTCCAATTTGCAGATGTTCTTCTAGGCTGTTCCAGAATATGTTTATAAGGACTTGGTTTAACTTGTGCATTGGAAGACCTGTTGGTTAAAAGGCAGAGTGGGAGTTGTGATTGTGTTTTCAAACAAGAAAAGGACTGTGAAACCTGCAAATACAAATATTATACTTGAAAAAGGTTCTAGGTTACTTTTAATTTTCACATCCATTTCTCCCATTATATATCTTTAACTGCTTCCTCTCTGACCTCTTTCCCTCAATTCAGAAACATGCTCAATTCTCATTTATTTTTATTTAAAGAAAAAACAAAAAGATAACTTTCCGTCAATCCTGTCTTCTCTCCTAACACACAACTCCTCTCACTCCTTCCCTTCATAGGCAAAAACCCATCGCCAAGTCGATTCTGACTCATGACAAGCTTATGTGTTACAGAGTAGAATTGCTCTATAAGGTTTTCTTAGCTGTAATCTTTTATGGAAGCAAATCAACCGGTCTTTCTTTCATGGCATCTCTGGGCAGGTTTGAACCACCAACCTTTAGGTTCCAAAAAACAAAAACAACACAAACCAAACTCACTGCCATGGAACCAAATCCGACTCATAGTGACCTCTCCTTGGGTTTCTGAGGCATGTCTCTACAGAAGCAGATTGCCCAATCTTTCTCCCAAGGAGTGGCTGGTGGGTCTGAGTAATAGAATGCACACAGTGTCACCCAGGGATCTTCCCTCATAGGTAAGGGCTTCCAAAAAAAGGATGGGGGCGAGGCTTCAAGAGGGAAAAGAAAAGCTCACTCTCCCTACTTGCCCACCTCTCATTCTTCTCCAAGCCACTGCTGCCTGGCTTCTGACTTAATTTCCCTGAATCCAACCAAGCTAAAGGTCTCTGATGACCTAACTACAAAATGCAAAGTATTCTTTTTCCGCCTCCATGGGTGCAGAAGGAGCTCTGGTAGCAGAGTGCCTAAGGCACTTGACTGCTAACCAGAAGAGCTAACAAGAAGTCTGGTGGTTCAAACCCACCAGCCACTCCTCAGAAGGAAGATGGGGCAATCTACTTCTGTAGTGATACTGTCTCGGAAATCCAAGGAGGGGTCGCTATGAGTCGGGTCCGACTTAATGGCACATAACAGCAACAACATGGGGGCAGACCTCTTTGCAACCTCTGCGTCTGCTGACTAGATTCCAGAACGCACCCTTTCCCCAAAATCCCTTGCCTGTCGGACAACCATATGTCATACATGTCTTCCTTTCTTTCACACCTCTCTGTAGGTGTTGTTTGAACTCTCACTCCCTCAGACATCCCCTTCAATTTCTGTGTTCCCTAAGGCTCCTTCCTCCATGCTCTTCTCATTTCATATGCATTCTCCTGGAAATTGTATTTGTGGTTCACGACATGAAGAACTAACTGCATGCTGAAAATTTCTCTCTCTGACCACCAAATCTTTATATATTACTACATTCAGTAGTATTTATTACTGCTTTCAAACTCAAGATGGAGAGCATTGTAAATGTTAACACAGATGCTATTTAGAAAACTTATCAGATAAACTAGAGGGTAACAACTGTGAGGGAGGAGCACTGCCTATAGGGGGTGCATATAGAATAAAAAAGTAAATGTGAGAAATAAACAATGTAAGATCCTTAGAAGTTATTTTCAACTTCATCTCCATTCCTCAATCCCTCTAATATTCTAACCCTTCCTTACATTGTGAGGGTGGGCTTTTAAGACAGTGTATTATAAAAACTCACAAATAGCTGAAATTTCAAATGCAAAGTCCAAAATGCTAAAAGTCTGCTGTATAATTTAAAAGGTTTAATAAAGCTGTAAAGATAAATGGAAAGTACCTTCTCATGGTACTAAAACATAACTTTAACAGAGTTATCTTAAAAACCGATAAAGGAACAACCTTCATGTTCAAAATGAGATTGAAATAATTCTAGAATGGCAATGGAAACACATGCAACCCTGATTGGGTTTCCAAGGCAGTAAATCTTTATAGAAGTAAATGCCCAGTCTTCCTTCAACGGAGTGGCTAGTGAATTTGAACTGCCAACCTTCTGGTTAGCAGTCAAATGTCTTAGGCACGACACCACCAGAGATCCTTTGAAAAATAATAGAAAGAAAAAATGTGATGATATAATACATTTTACAAAGAAGGTTACTAAACCATATACTTAATATGATACCAGCTAAGTGAAAAATATTAATGTATTTATATATGAACAGAAAAAGAAATTATATATACTCAAAATAGTTATGGTTTTTGTTGTTGTTGTTGTAGTTATGGTTGTTGTTGTTGTTGTTTGCCATCGAGTCAGCCCCGACTCATAGCGACCCCTCCTTGGGTTTCCGAGGCAGTATCACTACGGAAGTAGGATTGCCCAACCTTCCTTCCGAGGAGTGGCTGGTGGGTTTGAACCGCCAGCCTTCTGGTGAGCAGTCAAGTGCCTTAGGCACTATGCTACCAGAGCTCCTGTAGTTATGGTAGTGATAATATATATTTCATTCTCTTTGTTGTGCTTTCCTGTATTTCTTGCATTTTCTACAAACAACATGTTTCTTAAAATGTTCTTTCAAGCCAAGGTTATGAGAGGAATGTAACAAAGTAGGAAAATAATTATAATACTTATTCAATGAAAAACCTACTATAGTGCAACTACATCCAGGAGTATATGCCTCAGAAAAAGACTACAAGGAAATATGCCAAAATTCTAACAGTCTGTGTTAAAGTGGTCCGTTTTCCCCAATGTTTTTCAATTTTGTTCTGGTATCTTATAATAAAAATAATCATTATAAAAGTTTTAAAGATAAAAAAGAATAAAATAAGAGTTGGACTTTGTTTTATTTTTGATTTTATATGACAGTGCCACCTACCTAAGTCCCTTAGCAGATCAAGTCTCCTTTCTCAATTTGTGAAACAGGCCTCTTCCCACCTCACCAGTTTGTAACACAAAGCACCATTCTAACATCAATACTACAATACACCAAAGGGGTCAATTGCCCACCCTGGCTCCCCCAATATGCCCACACACCCTTCCTGACCTGCTCAAATTAGATGCTCCATGCGGGCCAGACGCCTGTTTTGACTCAAATGCTGTAAAGTGGTGGCTGCTTCCTGCCATAGCTGATTGAAAAGACCTGTTACTCAAAAGGGACAGAGGGAGGTATTTAGTCTTTTTTTATAAGAAAAAGTGAACACAAATACAAGTACACAATACAAGTCCTTCAATTATTTTGTACATTTCACCGCCATTTCTTTACTTACCAATTTTGAAAACCAAGTAACAAAAATCTACTGAGTCACATGTTGATGAACATTGCTAAAATATACCCTAAAAAAAAAAGAAATTTTCCTTTTATTTTATTACATAGAAAGAAATGAACTGAAATCACCCCAACTGCACACTACCTATAAAAAGCATTTATTTGCAAATATTCTTATAGATCTTTTCCTCAATAAATCTATATTTTTCTGTATTTTAATAAAATAGAATATTACACACTTTATTCTGAATCTTTTATTGTCAGTAGAGTTACTTTACCACAGTGTCTGTACAACATTCTACTGAACATAAAAACTGTCATTTGTTACATGTTTCTTACCATTGAGTAAATTATATGTTACTCCCAATCTTTTGTTATTATAAACAATACTCTAATAACTTTTACAACCTGCCTGATTATTTCCTAAAGATAAATTCTTGAGCAAAAGGATATGTATTTTTCATAGTTTTTTTTATTAAAATTTTTTTTTTTTAAATAAACTGCCTAATTTCCCCCCTACTTCTATACTACAGCTCAGAAGGAAGGTTGAACAATCTACTGCCATAGTGATACTGTGTCAGAAACGCAGGGAGGGGCTCGCTAGGAGTCAGATCTGCCTCGCCGGCAGTGTTTGGTTTTGGTTTGGTTCTATACTAGAGAGTGCTGAAGTAACACAGGGTAGGTAGAGAACTATCTGGTTTGCAGAATCTTTATTGAACTACCTGGTTTCTCATTTTATTGACCCAGAGAGAGAAAATTTCAGCATGCAGTTAGTTCTTCATGTCATGAACCACAAATACAATTTCCAAGAGAATGCATATGAAATGAGAAGAGCATGGAGGAAGGAGCCTTAGGGAACACAGAAATTGAAGGGGATGTCTGAGGGAGTGAGAGTTCAAACAACAGCTACAGACATACCATAGGAAGAGGCCCACATAGCTAAGGAAATTTCCATAATGAGTTGAAGAATAAGCCCTGTCCTGTATCATCCACTCACCAATCTCATTCCATTTCCTTTTACCTTACAGCACATATCCCATAAAGAAGAGCAAGAGCCATTAATCTAAGAGGTGGAAGGGAAAGTCATTTAGGGAAGTTCCATTGTCTTTGCTTCTTAATTCCAATATGTACAATGCCCTCAGTTAAGTAGTTTGGAGTCTGATTATGCCATCATTCAGACTTCCCAATCCCCTGTGATATTTTACATGCACCACTCAGCATTCTTCTTATCTTGAATATGTCAAGTTCCCTAAATGTTATACTTCAGGTGGGAGAAAATCTAGGTTCTCCTTGGAAGGGTGGTGGGGCTAGGGACAGTGGAAGGGACGGAAGGCAGAAAACTCCTTAAGTCAATTCCGACTCACAGTGACCTTATGCAACAGAGTAGAACTGACTCATGGGGTTTCCTGGGCTGTAATCTTTACATGATAGGAGCTCTGGTAGCTTAGTGCCTAAGGCACTTGACTGCTAACCAGAGGCTGGCGGTTCAAACCCACCAGCCACTCCTCGGAAGAAAGGTTGGGCAATCTACTTCTGTAGTGATACTGCCTCGGAAACCCAAGGAGGGGTCGCTATGAGTTGGGTCCAACTCCACGGCACATAACAAGAACAACAACAATCTTTACATGAGCAAATCACCAAGTCCTTTCTCCCGCAGAGCCAACAGTGGCAGAGCAGCTGAGCTCCTTTCTGGGAGCTTAGGCATTTAGTGGAGCTAATTTTGCTGACTCACAGAGCAAAAACTGAGCACCTTCAGGCAGAGCTTACTGCCACAGTGGAGTGCCTCTACACACTTATTAGCAGAGCTAAAGGAGGTCTATAATACTTGTCCAAATAGGGCAGAAACCAAGAGTCCAAGGGCCCATGGGGTCCATAGGCCAAGGGTCAGAGAGGCATAACTGCAGGCACTGCTGAGAAGAGACTATCCTGATGGAAGAATTGTATCCTGAGTCATTTCTGATCCTGAATTATAACCTAGAGCTCTGGTGGCATAGTGCCTAAGGAATTTGACTGCTAACCAGAAGGCTGAAGGTTCAAACCTACCAGCCACTCCTCACTAGGCAATCTACTTCCATAGACAGACTGCCTAGGAAACCCAAGGAGGTGTCACTATGAGTTGGTAATGACTCGACAGCAGTTTGAGGTTTTTTTTTTTTTTTTTTTTAACTTCCCTTATAAGGAGCTGTGGTGGCACAGTGCCTAAGGCATATGACTGCTAACCAGAAAAGGTTGGTGGTTCAAACCCACCAACCACCCCATGAAAGGAAGGTGGGGCAATCTACTTCTGTAAAGATTTATCACTATGGAAACCCAAGGGAGGTAGCTATGAGTCAAAATCATCTCTATGGCAGTGGGTTCAGTTTGTTTTTTAGTATTTCCCTTATAAACACATAATCATGAGTAATGTCTGAGAGTTTTGTGTGGCCATTACAATGAATTACCGAACTGAGCAGAGATTTAGAGAGTACCATGGGAGGGACAGTTGGTGTTAGAATTGATAAGATTGGAGGGTGGAGGAATGTAGGACTTCTTGGCCTCACGAGAATCAGCCTTGGGCTGCTGATTTTGGTCCTCTTTTCCCCTTATGAATTTAAAGATCAGACCATGATGCCCCCATGCCACTGTTACACCACTCAAGGAATATGTGGTTATCTAGGGGTTCTGGATGACATAAACAGTTATGTGCTCAACTACCAGGCAAAAGACTGGCAGTTCGAACTTACTCAGAGGTCCTTCAAAAGACAGGCATGCTTCTGAAAGGGCACAGCTTTAAAAACCTACCCTGCACACATGGGGTCATTATAAGTTGGCATCGACCAGATGACAACTAACAACAACAATGATTAAGGACCATATGCTGAAATTTTATGTTAACTTACAGATTTTTGTTTGATAGGTATCAAATCATTTCTGTCTGGTAAGATTATTTCACTAAGTAAAAGAAGTCAGACATGAAAGACCACATCTTATATGGTTGCATTTACATGAAATGTCCAAAACATTTATCTACAGAGGCAGATAGTAGATGGTCTGGTCCCTGGGTAGTACAAGTGGCTTGCAATCGGCTGGTAATCTAAAGGTTGGTGGTTTGAACCCACTCAGTGGCACTACAGAAGACCTGGACATACGACTGTGTAAAGATTCCAAGGAAAACCAAATTCTTTGCACTTGAATAGATTCCAAATCATAGCAGCCCTATAGGACAGAGCAGAACTGCCACATAGGATTTCCAAGGCTCTGGTGGTATAGTGTTTAAAGCATTTGGCTGCTAAAAAAAAAAAAGGGTGGTTATTAGAACCCACCAGCTGCTCAGTGGAAGAAAGATGAGGCAGTCTGCTTCCAAAAAGATGTACAGCCTTGGAAACCGAAGGGGAATCTACTCAATGGCAGAGAGTTTGGTGGTTTTTTTTTTTTTTTAACTGAAGCAGACTGTCACATCTTTCTCCCTCAGTGGATTCGAACCTCCAACCTTTTGGTTAGCAGAAGAGTGCTTAACTGCTGTGATACCACTCACTAAGAAAATGGAGGGCAGGGCTTACTATCTCTTTCAAAAAAAAAAAAGAAAAAAAACCCAAAAAAACCCCCAGAAACTGCCTTAACAAGATGCTGTTTCCTTGCCCACAGTCATAGCGAAGTGCTGGCAGTGTGGGAAACCCAATGTAGAGTCTGCATCTGCTCAGATTCTCTCCGCAGGCAAAGCAAGTTGCCCTCCATGGTATTTCAAACATACAACAAAGGAATGTGAGATTGGCCAGAGATATGTACAGCTCTTGTTTCATGTTGCTGCCCTCCCTTCCTAATAAGGAAGGCCCTTATTTCTGATAAAAAACCTTCCAGCTAATCTATGAATGATCTTTCTCACCACTCAGCCTGATTTAGGAGAAGGTACGCTACCACACAGGGTAGGACACAAGACAGCGCCCATTCTAGGGCACCTCTCACTTGAGAGCAGTGTGACTCTGGACAAGTCACTCACCTTACTGGGCCTCAGCAGTTCCTCATTTCCAATAACAGAGGAAGATGAGAAATACCTAACCTATCTAGCTCACAAGGATATCGAGAGGAAGAAAGGCAGTCCATTTTGTAAAATGACTTCTTAAAGTGAAACACCACATGAATGTAGAGGAATGTTAGTGATGCTGGTGGTATCAGAAGAGGTAAGTAACTGGAGCCAAGAACTTCCCATCAGCAGTTCTGCTTAATGTGTCTGGCAGTCCAGGGGCTGAGGCCACTTAAGCAGCTCTTTGCCATTTTCACTCACTGTCCTCAAGGTAGGAGGTACACATATTTTCAGGATGAAGAGCAAATGCAGGATTTCAGTGTGATGCTGAGTCAGGGAAAGTTGTTTATCTTTTATATATAAAATAGATGTAAAATCTTCTATAAATAAAATAAACAGAAACAATGAAAGAAATTTTTATTAAAGATACTGAAACCAAATTTTCCTTTCATT
This sequence comes from Orycteropus afer afer, assembly GCF_000298275.1. NCBI lineage: Eukaryota > Metazoa > Chordata > Mammalia > Tubulidentata > Orycteropodidae > Orycteropus > Orycteropus afer. The sequence continues at coordinate 95,246 of NW_006922805.1, forward strand.
TGCCTCATTACCCTTGAAGAGTTGGAAAGGCTATTCAAAATTCATTTACTCAAAAACAGCAGTGTTCTCATTCAGATTCCAGGGACCTAAGAATAGGCTCCACTTGCCAAGGATAGCACAGTCATATAGGAGGCTGATGACTGGAAAGGTGTGATATTCTCTTTGTTACTCTTATACTCCATACCTTCTTGCTGAACGAATGTATGGTGATCCTTCACCTCCACACACCTTCTGGGCTGGCAGGAATTCCACCCCAGACTGTGTGCTCTGACAGAGCCTAGGTGCCCTGCCCACTTCCTCCAGATTTGTTTTTTAGCTTGTTTGTTTCTAAATTCTTCCCTTTTTTCTTCCCCCTTCCTTTTTGTTTTTAGTCTTTCTTTCTCCCTTCCCTGGTTCTAGATTTAGGCTTTTAGTCTCTTTCCTTTTCCTGGTCCTCATTTTTTTCTTTCTTGTGGTTCTTCCCATCCCTTGTTTTTCTTTTTGCATTTTCCCCATTTTTTTCCCTCCTTATTCTCTTACTCTAGCTTTTTTATTCCCCATTCCCCAGACCTGTGTTTTTTTTTTTTTTTCCAATTTGTATTTCTTTCCTCTTTTCAAAGTATATCTTTAAATATTCCATCTCATTTATTGCTTTTTCACTTGTTTTTTTCTTTCTTTCTATTTTTGGTGATGGTTCCTGTGTGTTTATGTGGTTTGTGTTTTTTGTCCTCGCTTTTACTTTTTTGGTGGTTTTCCTGATTGTTGTTTTGTCTGAGTAGGAGACAGCAATTGTGCCCATACAAACAAACCATACCTGCACCTCCTACAATACAACCTACTGAGTGAGGGCCACCACTTCCTTCTGCATCAACTGGTCAAAAATACATGACAGCCAACACGAGCCTGACTCAACTTTAACTGCTGTTCACAAATAGAGAACAGAGATCTGTGCACACACTCTCATTCTCCATCACACCCTCCAGGAAACAGGTGGTGAGTGCATAA
>NW_006922805.1:96580-98341 GCF_000298275.1 Orycteropus afer afer
AAAATTGAGAAAAATGTTGAGAAAACCCTAGAACAATTTCAGACAACAATACAAGAATAAAATGACAAAATAAATGAAAAATTAGAAATGATACAAGATCTACAAATAGAAATCCCGAAGATTAATACTAAATTTTCAGAAATAGATAACATATTGAACAGGCAAAGGACTAGAATCAAATCAACAGAAGACAGAATTAGTGAGATTAAAGAAAAATACCTCAATACTTCTTTGGAAAGGGATCAATCAGAAAAAATATCAAAATAAAATGAAGAAAGCCTAATGTTCATTTAGGATACCATCAAGAGGAATAAGTTACATGTAATCAGAACTCCAGAAAAGGAGAGACAAATAAAACCACAGAGAGAGTTGTCAAAGATTAGTTGGAAGAGAATTTCCCTGATGTGATGAAAGATGAGAATACATTCACTCAAAAAGTCAAACGAACTCCAAAGAGGATTTGTTGTTGTTGTTGTTGTTATGTACTGTTGAGTCAGACCCCACTCATAGCGGCCCCTCCTTGGGTTTCTGAGGTGGTATGGAAGTAGATTGCCCAAGCTTCCTTCCGAGGAGTGGCTCATGGGTTTGAACCGCCAGCCTTCTAGTTAGCAGTAAAGGTGCCTTAGGCACTATGCTACCAGAGTTCCTCCAAAGAGGAAAGCTACCCCTAGAAAATCACCAAAACATATCATCATCAAAGTCATCAAAATCAAAAACAAAGAAACAATCCAAAAAGCAGAAGAGGAAAAATGAAAAGTTACCTACAAAGGGCAACCAGTAACACTAAGCTCTAATTTCTCGGCAGAAACAAGGCAGACAAGTAGGTAATGGGATGGGCTGTATAAAACCCTGAAAGAAAAAAAATTTCCAACCATAACATGTACTCAGCAACAAAAGAAATGATATCATTATTCATAAACAAAACACGATCACAGAAAATTACATGGAACAAAGAAATCAGCAACACCCAGAAAAAACACATAACAAAATGACAGCAACAAATGCATACTCATCAATAATTATACTGAATGTCAATGGATTAAATACACCACTCAAGAGATGGAGAGTTACAGACTGAATAAGAAAACATAACTCATCAATATGTTGTCTATAAGAGACACACCTCAGAAAGACAAAAATAGACTAAAAATCAAAGATTGGAAAAACATATACCAAGCAAACTATAAAACAACAGAAGTGGCAATATTAATTTCTGATAAAATTGACTTTAAGACAAAAATCACCAGAAGAGACAAGGAAGGACATTATATAATGATTAAAGGACCAACTGAATAAAAGGACATAACAATAATTAATAGCTATGCACCCAATGAAAGAGCCCAAAAATACATAAATCAGACTTTAACAGAATTGAAAATACAAATAGAGATTCTACAGTCATAGTAGGAGACTTTCATATACCACTTTCAATTAAAGAGAGAACAACTGGAAAGAAACTCAACAAAGACACAGAAGAACTAAACAGTACAATCCCCAACACACTCCCCAACTTGACTTTATAGACATCTACAGAGCACTTTACCCAACAACAGCATAACATTCTTTTCCACTACACATGGAACATTCTCCAAGATAGACCATAAATTAGGCCACAAACCAAGCCTTAATAAATTTTAAAACACTGAAATACTACAAGCATCTTCTCAGATCCCAAAGCTATCAAATTAGAAATCAACAATAGGAAGATCAACAAAAAAGAGTAAACACATGGAAACTGAGTAACACCCTCTGTAAGAAAGA
>NW_006922805.1:100351-101371 GCF_000298275.1 Orycteropus afer afer
TAGTCAAAACAGCCTGGTATCAGTACAATGACAGACATATAGTCCGGTCAAACGGAATGGAGAACCCAGAAATAGATCCATCAACCTATGGTCAGCTAATTTTTGAAAAAGGGCTGAAATCCATTCAATGGGGAAGAGATGGTCTCTTTCACAAATGGCACTGGCAGAACTGGATATCCATTTGCAGAAAAAGGAAACAAATCTGTACCTCACACCATACACAAGAACTAACTCCAGATGGATCAAAGACTTAAATGTGAAACCTAAAACTATAAAGTTCTTCAAGGAAAAAGTAGGGACAGATTTAGAGGCCCCAATTTATGGCATAAATAGACTCGCAATCATAACCCAAAATGCACAAAGAGCAGAAGAGAAATTTTTATATGCTTCAAAAGACTTCTCCAAAAGAGTAAAAGAAGAACCTGCAGAATGGGGGAAAAAAAATTCAGCAATGACATGTCTGACAGGACAGGGATTTATCTCTAAAATTTATAGAAAACTCCAACACCTCAACAACAAAAAGACAAACAATCCAATTAAAAAATGGGGAGAAGACATGAATAGACACTTCCCCAAGGAGGATATTCAGGTGGCCAACAAACACATGAAGAAATGTTCCTGATCATTAGCCATCAGAGAGATGCAAACCAAAACAATGACATACCATCTGGTCCCAGCACTAATAGCCAAGTTCAACAAGACAGAAAGTAACAAATGCTGGCGAGGATGTGGACAGACTGGGACTCTCACTCACTGCTGGTGGGGCTGTAAAATTATACATCACTGCAGAAAGCAGCATGAGGATTCCTTAAAAAGTTGGAATTAGAAATACCAACTGAGGTGGTTCCAGCAAGATGGTGGACTAGGCAGAAAGACTGCACAGACCCTCTCCAACAAAGAAAAGGGAAACCAATTAACAAAGACACAGAAGATTATCTTGGGCTCCTGAGCCTTGAATGGAAGGATATAGAAGTGGAGTAAACCCCAACTAGCAGAAGAATTTGCGTGAAAATACCAAAA
>NW_006922805.1:130684-132221 GCF_000298275.1 Orycteropus afer afer
CATATTGATGGCTTTTGTGTTCTTATCCAATGTGCAACTCTCTGACTCTTCAGTGGTGCATTTAATCCATTAACATTCAGGGTAGATAAGTTTGAATTTGTTGCTGTCATTTTGTTATGTGTTTTTTCACGGTGTCACTGGTTTCTTTGTTCCATATTATTTTCTGTGCTGAGCTCATTATGTTTATGAGTCGTGTTATCATTTCCTTTTTTTTGTTGTTTTAGTATATGCTGAATATTTGTGCTTGTCCTCTTTTTTATTGTGATGTGAAGGTTTATCATTTCTCTTTGAAGCTACCCTATGATTTATTATTTTCACCCCGAGGTTAGAACAGTCCATTCTATCTTGCAACTCTCTTAACTTCCTCACCATTTACAAGTTCTGTAAATACACAGTCTTTTTCCCTCTTTTTGATTGTAGTTGTCCTCACTTGCTAATTGATGTCTCTAGTTCTCTGTTTATGATCTTGTAAGCTCATTTTACTGTGGATATGTCCATAAGTGTGGTTTCTGGGATATGTCATCTTGGGTATTAATGGTCAGTCGTTATTTGGTATTTTTCGTTCTCTGTTCAAAGGACTCCCTTTAGCATGTCTTGTAAGGTTGGTCTGGTTTTAACAAATTCCCTTAGTTTCTGCTTATCTGGAAATCTCGTAATTTCACCATGATATTTGAGGGACAATTTTGCTGGGTATATAATTCTTGGTTGAAAAATTTTTTCTTTCAGGGTTTTATACATACCATCCCATTGCCTTCTCGCTTGACTGGTTTCTGCTGAGAAATCAGAGCTTATTCTTATTGGCTGTTCTTTGTAGGTAACTTTTTGTTTTTCCCATGCTGCTTTCAGGATTCTGTCTTTGTCTTTGTTTTTGATGAGTTTGATGATGATGTGTCTTGGTGATTGTCTTTTGGGGTCTATGTTGTTTGGGGTTCGTTGGACTTCCTGAATGGATATATTCTCATCTTTCATCATGTCAGGGAAGTTCTCTTTGAGCAAATCTTGGACAATTTTCTCAGAGGTTTGTTTTTCTCTTCCTCTTCTGGAATTCCAATGACATGTAAGTTATTCTTTTGATGGTATCCCACATGAACCTTAGGCTTTCTTCATTTTGTTTTTATTTTTTTTCTTATTTTTCCCTTTCCAAAGAAGTATTCAGGTATCTGTCTTCAATCTCATTAATACTGTCTTCCATCGCATCAATTCTACTCCTTTGCCCTTCCAATGTGTTATCTATTTTTGACAATTTAGTATTAACCTTCTGGATTTCTGTCTGTAGATTTAGAATCATTTCTAATTTTTCATTTATTTTGTCATTTTGTTCTTCTATTTTCTTCCAGAATTCTTCTAAGGTTCTTTCTGTGTTTTCTTTTGTCTGTCTCTCAGTCCTTTGAAGATACCTAAATATAATTCTTTTGAATTCCTTATCGGAGAGTTCCAATGCTACTTCTTCTTCAGCGATGTGTTCTCAGTCTGTATCCTGCTCCCTTGTTTCTACCACTTTATCCTACTTCCTTGTGTGGACTGTGATGGTCTGTTG
>NW_006922805.1:134529-139124 GCF_000298275.1 Orycteropus afer afer
GAGACTTTGTCAATGCAGGGTGGCTCTTTAAGTGAATAATTTCAGAGCTATGAAAAGAGCAGAGACACACTCAGTGTGTGTGTGTGTGTGTGTGTGTGTGTGTGTGTGTGAGACAGGTGTCATGAGGGCTGTCTACATGCAAAGGAATGCCAGGGATTGCCAGAAATCACCTTAAACTGGGAGAGAGGATCCCATGGAAGGAAGCAACACAGCTGAGACCCCGGTTGGACTTGCAGCCCCCAGCACTGGGACAATTCACATTCTTCCATGCCACTCATCTGTGGCATTTCTGTTACAGCAGCATTAAGTAACTAAGATGACATCTGACGTTAACACTGGAGAGACAATCAGGGCTGTGTAGACTTCCTGTCCCAGGTTCTGAGACAAATTCACTCACCTTTTCCTGATCACATGTCTCCAACCACCATGGCCTCAAGAGGGGCTCTTTTAGAACAAAGAGGAATCTGTGAAACACTTCCTGACATGGAGGAACCTGGAGGACTTTAAGCTGAGTGAAATTAGTTCATCACAGAAAGACAATTATTGTGTGAGTCTACTACTGTGAAAAGTCAAGGAAAGGTTACACACAATCATTCTTTGAAGGTTCCCAGGAGGGGAAACAGGGGACAATCATCAACTAGAGGGAAGACACATATTAATCAGGGTGAAGGGAGTGGCGATATGCAATAAGGGGAAGGTCAGCCCAAAATGATCAAGGCAATGGAGGACACAGGGAGGAGTCCATGAAAGGCAACAAAGGTGAGTACTACTACTTACACAACCCTGCAATGACAGTAATAATAATAAACTTATGAGTGGATACACAGACATGTAAGCCGAATAGGGGTGGGAAGGCGAATGGGACTGTTGTTGTTGTTGTTGTTATGTGCTGTTGAGTTGGACCTGACTCATACCTACCCCTCCCTGGGTTTCCAAGGCAGTATCACTGTGGGTAGATTGCCCCATCTTCCTTCTAAGGAGTGGCTAGTGGGTTTGAACCGTCAGTGTTCCGGTTAGCAGTCAAGTGTCTTAGGCACTATGTTACCACTACGCCCACAAAAATATATAGGTTTGCCAGGCTATCTCTACCTATGTATTTCTATGTGCTGCAAATATATCCATGAATGTAATACACCATACTGGGGGTGACGTTATGAAAACTTCTTGGTCATAACCAAACAACTTGAGGTAATGAGTCACTGGGCACATGAGGGCCACAGTTTCTAGGGAAATTAAGGTCAACTGGCATCACATAGTCCACAAAGAAAATGTTCCACATCCTGTGGTGAGTAACAAAGGGGGTCTTAAAAGCTTGTGAGTAGCCATCTGAGGTGCAACTATTGGTCTCTCCCAATCTGGAGCAAAGAAGAGTAAAGAAAATCAGAGATGCAAGGGAAGAATTCATCCAACTGACCACGTAAACCCAGTCTTCACATCCCTGAGGTGAGAAGAATTAGAGGAAGCCCTGCTACCACTGCTGACTGCTGTGAAAGGGTTCACAATAGGAGGTCCCAGAGAGAGTGGGGGGAAATGTGAAACAAAACTAAAAGTCATAAAAAAAGACAAGGCTTGCTCATCTGATGAAGACTTGTGGAACCCCTGAGACTAGGGCCCTCACAAACCCTTCAAGGCAGGAACTGAACTCACCCATCACTCAGCTTTTGGCCAAATGACAGACCTATTCAGTGATAGTAATGCCAGGAGGGTATGCACTCTTTTGAAAAGTCAAGTCTAGGAGATCAGGAGGACTGCATTCTCCCAGGGACAGAGCTGGGAAGGGGAAGGAAAAGGAAGGCAAGGGTCGAGGGAAGATGTGGGAGAATGCTGTTACAGTGTGGGGATCACAGTGAATGGCACAAAACAGAATGCATATGGATTATTGAATGGAAAAACAATTTCCTCTGTAAACTTTCACCCAAATCCCATTAAAAAAAAAAAGTGTAATTGGCTACTTGACCCCAAAAATGGGAGCAACAAAGAAAAAAACAGATAACTTGGACTTGAGGAAAATATGAACCACTTGTGCACCAATTATCTAGACAGTGACAGGGCGATGCCCAGAAACATTTGCAAATTATACATCTGATAAGGGTCTGCTCTCCTGGATATATAAAGAACCCCCACAACTCAGTAAGAAAAAGACAACAAATACAGTTAAATAATGGGCAAAGGATTTGAGTTCTCCAAAGGAGTTGTATAAAGGGCCAACAAGCACATGAGGAGATGCTCAGCACCACTATGTGAGTGAAAGCAGCTGGACACAAAGGTTCCATGTTGTATGAGTCCATAGACAACGCCTGGTACAGAACATCCAGAGGGACAGAATGCAGGTGGGTGGTTGCCGGCCAGCGGGAGCAGCGGGCAAGAAGAAACTACTTCGCAAGCAAGAGCCCATCCTCTGCAGTGACAGGAACTAGACTGAGATAGTGGCTGCATCACACTGGGAACGTACTCAGTGTCATGGAATTGTTCACTTTAAAATGGTTAATTTTACATTATGTGTATTTTACCTTGGGAGCTCTGGTGACATAGTGCCTAAGAGGTACTTGACTGCTAACCAGAAAGCTGGCGGTTCAAACCTACCAGCCACTCCTCGGAAGGAAGGTTAGGCAATCAATTTCCGTAGTGATTGTTGTTGTTGTTATGTGCCGTCGAGTCAAACCTGACTCATAGCGACCCCTCCTTGGGTTTCCAAGGCAGTATCACTACGGAAGTAGGATTACCCAACCTTCCTTCCGAGGAGTGGCTGGTGGGTTTGAACTGCCAGCCGTCTGGTTAGCAGGCAAGTGTCTTAGCCACTATGCTACCACCTCAGAAACCCAAGGAGGGATTGCTATGAGTCGGACCCAGCACATTTGGTTTCTTTTGGTGATCTCAAAGAGAAAGATGTCTTTTAACATTATTCTCATGGGGACACAGAGCTTCTGTTGGATTCTCTACAACACAGCTGGGCTACCTGAATGAGACTTGGTAAAGTTTCTTGGATAACAAAGAGACCAACACAAGATACGGTCAATCTATTTTAAACAACCTGGTTGGCAAGTCAGAGCCGAGGATCCTTCACATACACACACACACACACACACACACACACACATCCATTCCCGTCAGGCTCACCCAGCTTTGCCTCCGTAAGATAGAAATCACTGCCCTACAGTGTTAAGCGGGACAACTTCCTGCCTCAGGGCTTGGCCACTGTGTGATTGTGCTTTCTTTGCTGAGGTCCCTAGATGGTTGATGTGGGAATCATTTCATCCTGCTGCTATGACTGTGGCTACAAGTTTCACAGAGGGTATTTCTACATATGTATTTATATGTAATGCAATTATATCCATGAACATAGTAGTGATACAGGGGCAAAATCATGAAAACTGATTAGCCATAACCAAACACCTTGAGGGAATGAGTCACTGGACATTGGGGCTCAGGATCATAGTTTTAAGGGACACTGAGGTCAACTGGCATATGATCAACAAAGACAATGCTCTGTATCCGACTTTGGGGTCTTAAAAGCTTGTGAGCAGCCATGTAAAGTGCAGCTATTGGTCCTTCCCCATCTGGAGCAAAGAAAAGTGAAGAAAATTAAAGATGCAGAAACAATTAGTCCAAAGGACCAAGGGACCACGTGAACCTCACCCTCCACAACACTCAGACCAGAAGAATGAGATGGTTTCCAGCTCCCACTGCTAACTGCTGTGAAAGGGATCATAAAAATGTGGAACAAAATGCAAAATCCTAAAAAAGACCAGGCTTACTGGTCTGATAGAGGCTGGTAGCATCTCCAAGACTATGGCCATTAGATGTCCTTCAAGCCTGGAACTGAATTCACCCCTGTGACTCAACTTCAGCCACATGACAGATGGGTCTCTAAAGGTGAACAGTAATACCAGGGAGGTAGGCACTCATTAGAACAATCAACCATGTAAGATCCAAAGGGCAGCATCTGCCCAAGGGTAAAGCTAAGAAGGCAAGAAGCATAGGAGAGAGGGGAAATGGTAACCACAGGGAGGAAGTGGGAAGAGTGCTATGATATTGTGGCGGTTGCAATGAATGTCACAAAACAAATTGTGTATGACTGCTGAATGGAAAACCTATTTGCCCTGTAAACTTTCACCCAAATCACAATAAACAAACAAAACAGAGGAGAATGTAAGTAGGAAAGATCAAGTAGATGGATGGAAATGAAGCCACCATGAAAATACTGAGAATGTTCACCATGGTGAACAATGTAACCAACTTCCCTGTACAATCTGTGTAGACAATATTGAAGGGGAACCTAAATGATTGGGTAAACCTTTACCAAAAGCATAATACTTTAAATAAATAAAAAAGGAATGTTAAAAAGTGGTTAAGGTTATGTGTCCACTTGGCTGGGCCATGATTTTCAGTGCTTGGCAGCTGGATGCACTTATTTCCCATGAGATTGGACGTGGTGTAATCACCTCCATGGAGGAATCTGTGAATCAGCTAATTAGCTGCCTTTGGGGTGTGGCCTGACTCCAGTATATATTAAGAAGCTTTGGGAAAGGTCTCTGGCTTTCTATCATATCTTGGATCCTGCATTTTGCCCATCATCATCTCCAGTTCCTGGACCT
>NW_006922805.1:140273-144811 GCF_000298275.1 Orycteropus afer afer
CAGTACTCCTGGCAAGGAAGCAATGATCTGCCAACACGCTATTTCACCACAGTTACATGAGCATTAATGGAACACAGAGGGAGGAAAAGTCCCTTCTGTGTGCAGACATGAGTTAGTCTCTGGCACCCAATTTTGTTGGAAATTCAGGGATTTTTGAAAGGCTCTGATAGCCTCTTATATTAATAACAGCATTTGGTCTTTGTTGATAACCTGGGAGTAGGAAGTTGGTGTGGGGGTCCTCAGCAGTTGGGAAGGTTAATGGACACCTTCTCAGCAGGGTCTGAGGGAGAAGAGTTTCCTTTATTGTTGAGATTGTATTATTAAACTCTCACAGTGAATTTTGAGAGACCACTGCATATATTACAGAGACGGTGATTAGGACTAAACTAATTACTGTTGTTGTGGGTGTTTTTCATTTCTTCAGCATTTGTATTTACAAGAGTTCTGTAATCACTTATTAACTCTCCAACCATAGACTTGTGACATAGGCAATTACTACAAATGTTTGTATTTGGGAGGATATATGAGCTGCTCGGGCCACATGCTAGGATCGAGGCTGCAAAGTCCTCCAGGACACATGCAAGCTGAACAGATGTGGGAAGATGAATGGGATCACATCCATGAATAGAGGTTTGGCAGAGGGAATTTCTAAATATGTATCGATATGCACTGCAAATATGTGCATGTATATAGTAGCACACACAGGCCAAAGTTACCCAAACGTTTTCACCATAACCAAGCACCCACTGGGCTTGGGGACTTAGGGTCATAGCCTTGGGGCACATCAAGGTCAACTGGCATAACATAGTCCACAAAGACAATGTTCTACGTCCTACTTTGGTGAGTAGCAACTGGAGTCTTAAAAGCTTGCGAGTGGCCATCTAAGGAGCAACTATTGGTCTCTCCCCATCCAGAGCAAAGAGGAATGAAGAAAATCAAAGCTGCAAGGAAACAGTCCAAGGAGTAATAGTCTACGTGAACTCCCGGCTCCACTAGCATGAGACTGGAGATCTAGACGGGCCTGGCTACCACCACTGGCCACTCTGACTGGGATCACAGTGGAAGGTTCTAGATAGTGTGGGAGGAAAATGTGGAACATTCAAAATCACAAAGGCCAGACTTTTGCTGGTCTGATAGAGCCTGGTGGAACCTCTGAGCCTATGGCCCCTAGCTGCCCTTCTGGTCTGGAATTGAACCCACTCCTGTGGCTTCCAGCCAAACAACAGACAGGCACATGGGGTGAACATTTATATCAGGTAGATACACTCCTTGGAGAGATCAATCATGGGAAAACAGTAGGGCTGCGTATGCACAGGGAAACAGCTCGGAGGGCAGGAGTGCATGGAAGGGAGGACACAGGGAAGAGGTAACTATACAGAGGAACTGGGAAGAGAGCTGTTGCATTGTAGGAAATTGCAGTCAATGTCATGAAACAAAGTGTATGTGAACTGCTGTTTGGAAAATGAATTTGTTTTGTAAACTTTCACCCAAATCACAATAGAAATTAAAAAAAAAAAAAAAAAAAAAAAAAAAAGGCCAGACTTAGCAGTCTGATAGAGATTGGTAGAACCTCTGAGACTAGGATCCTTAGACATTCTTCAAGCCTGGAACTGAACTCACCCGTCACTCAACTTTCAGCTAAACAACAGGTCAACAAAGTGAACAATCATACAGAGGAACATACTCCTTAGAACACCACGAGGGAGGAACACACTCTTTGGAACAGTCAACCATATGCAACCAGAAGGGAAGCATCAGCTCAAAAACAAAGCTCAGGAAGCAGAAGGGGCTGGAAAGAAGGAAGAATGGAAACGGGAACAGAGGGAAGAAATGGGAAGAGTGCTGTTGCATTGTGGGGATTGCAATCAGTGTCACGAAACAAAATATAAATTGTTGAATGGAAAACAAATTTGCTCTGTAAATCCAAATCACAATGAAAAATTAAAAGAAAAAAAAAAAGCTGTTAAGGAAATGCTCCAGGTCTTCAAACCGGTTCATTCTGCTTTGACCCTCCACTGAGAATTTGCATTTCCATCCCACACGATTCATGTACTGAAGCAGATTCTACACTTTAACAAGATCCCCAGGTGATTCTGAGTCAGTATGTCTGGGTTGGAAGTGCAGACAGCTCAGTTGGGATGACAGCAGTGAGAGACAGTATCACCTACACACATCTGAACTCCCTTAGCCTAGGGAAGGGGTGAGGTACAGGGAGAGGGATAGTGACCATGCTGAAAGAGAGCAGGGAGAGAACTCACTGAAGCAGGATTAAACGTCTGGGACGCAGAAGCCCAGGAGGGAGAGAGAAGCTCATCTTACCATCTCCTCATCCTCAGGTAATTTCTAGAGAAAATGGCTACCTGTACTGAACAATGTGGATGGAGCCCCACTGGTGCAGTGGTGAAAAGCTCTTTTGGTAAGCAGAAGGTCAGTGATTTGAATCCACCACCCATGGAGTAAAAATTACACCCTGGGAAACTCCAGTTCTGTCTTGTCTTCTAGGGTCACCTGGAGTTGGAATCGTCTCAGTGGCACAAAGCAACAACTCCACAACACATAGATGTGCACCTGACTTTCTTAGGGTGCTGGTATACGGATTGAGGTGGAAGCCACGATCTCTTCAAGGACAACCTTGAAACAAGTTAACTGTGAGTCTTACAGGAAATGACTTTGGTCCTGCCCTCTTCCAGCTGCCACCATTGTGTTCCCAGGCTGGGTTCTCACCTAGATCATCTCAAACTGGGATGCAGCTTCTCGTCCTATTGCCCACCCTTTGGACAGTAAAGGGAGTTTATGAACCAGTTGCAGGTGTTTAAGGTTAGCAGTAAACCCACTGCCGTCAAGTTGATTCTGACCCATAGTGACCCTACAGGACAGAGTAGAACTGCCTCATAAGGTTTCCAGACCTGTAAATTTTTCGGAAGCAGACTGCCTCATCTTTCTGCCACAGAATGGCTGGTGGGTTCGTACCGCCAACGTTTCGGTTAGCAACTGAATGCTTTAACCACTGTGCCACCAGAGTCCCTGAAAGGTAAGCATTAGAATTAAAAAAAATAATAAGGTCAAAAAGGTCATCTGGGCTGGTTGGTTATCTATATCCCTCACATTGTCTGAAAAGGTTGTTGGTTTCTATGCCCTGCTTAGACTGTCGCTTTCCTGGTGGCAAGATCCCATAATATTCTTTTTTTTGTGTGTGTGTGATTTGGGTGAAGACTTACAGAGCAAATTCACTTTCCATACAGCAGTTCACATACACTTTGTCTCAAGTCATTGACCACAGTTTATCACAATGCAACAGCTCCCCTCCCACTACCTCCCCATGGTTACCTCTTCTCAGTGTCCATCCCTCCCCCCTGCCCCCGAGCTGTCTTCCTGTGCATAAGCAGTCCTTCTTTCTCCCATGATTGTTCTCTCCAAGGAGTGTATCTACCTGAGGTAAATGTTCAACTCATATGCCTGTCTTTTGTTTGGCTGGAAACCACAGGTGTGGGATCAATCCGGACCTGAAGGGCAGCTAGGGGCCAAAGTCTCAGTGGGTCCACCAGACTCTATTGGACTAGCAAACCTGGTCCCCCACCCTTTTTTTTTTATTCAAATGTTTTTGAGTTTTCTTTCACATTGTTTTCTCTCTCTATCCAGGATTTCCTACATAGATCCCCTTCCAAGTGGCTGACAGTGGTAGCTGGGCACCATCTAGTTCTTCTGGTCTCATAGTCATATAGGCTGCAGATCAGATGGTGTACCAGTTGCGAGGACCAATTGTTTCCATAAATTTTAGTTTTCTTCATTTTTCTTTGCTCTAGATGAGGAGAGAACCATCATTGCATCTAGATGGCAGCTTGCTAGCTTTTAAGATCCCAGTCACTACTCCCCAAAGTAGGAGATGGAACAGTGCTTTGTATAGTATGTTATGCCAATTGAGCTTGATGTCCCCTGCGACTATGGTCCCAAGCCCACAGGTTCGACTACTCGGTCTCTCTGGGTATCTGGCTGTGACCAAGCAGTGACCACAACCTTGCCCCTTGCCAGCTCTACTATACACCTGGGAATTCTGATCATTCACATAAACTTATAGGACCACTGTCTGCCACCCTTGTACATGGTCTTGGATACACTCCCCATTTCATAGACATACCTAATAGTTCAGGCTGTCCTCCCATCTATCCACCCATATACCCATGTTTGCCTTCACTGACAATGCAGTACTATATGTGCAAAAGGGTTCATCTTGATTGTCTGTCCCTCCCATGTACTTTTCTATGTCTTTCTCTTCTTCAATGCCGCCATATTGGTCACTCAAATATGGTACATTGCCCTTCTCTTCACCCAAATCAATACTTATATCTATCCCTGGTAACCAACAAAGAAAATTTCCTTCTATAGATAAACCTTTCCTTAACTTTTACAATAACAGACTAATACAGTATTTGTCCTTTTGTGATTGACTTATTTCACTCAACATAATGTCCTCCAAGTTCATCCACGTTATGTGGTGTTTTTCAGATTCTGCGTTATTCTTCAGCGTTGCATAGTATTCC
>NW_006922805.1:145368-148329 GCF_000298275.1 Orycteropus afer afer
TGCTTGATAGTCTATTTATGCCATATATTAGGGCCCCTAAATTTGCCCCTAGATTTTCCTTGAGGAACTCTATAGTTTTGGGTTTACATTTAAGTCTTTGATCCATCTGGAGTTCGTTTTTGTGTACGGTGTGAGGTACAAATCTTGTTTCCTTATTCGGCAAATGGATCTCCAGTTTTGCCAGCACCATTTATTAAACAAACAGTCTCTTCCTCTTCCCCATTTAATGGATTTTGGCCCTTTGTCAAACATGAGCTGACCATAGGTTGATGGAAGATCCCATAATATTCTTATTAGAAGAGATACAGGTAGAAAACTTTGGGAGTTCTGGTAAGATGGTGGAATAGGCAGAAAGACTACACAGACCCTCTTCAAAAAAGAAAAGGGGAACCAATTAACACAAATACAGAAGATAATCCTGGATCCCTCAACCTTGAAGAGAAGGATATAGAAGTGGACTAAACTCCAGCTAGCAGAAGAATTTGCATGAAAATACCAAAAAAGGATTCAAAAAAGAGCTGCGGTCTGGTAGCGATCCTGATGGCACATACAGCTTGGATATTGCTGAGTGGTGGCAGGACTTAAGAACTAACCTAAAAATCAGCCCTGCTATCCAGGGACTGCACGGAGGATACTCTGGTGGCTGGGGAATAAAAGACGAAGCAGCAGCAAAGAGCAAGGCAGACTGAGCTGTGGACTTTTGCATGTCCTGAGGGTGCCGCCATTTTGAATGTTTACAAGAGGCTTGACCATTTTCGATATTTAAAGTGACAGTGTTCTCCTAGACTCCAGGCACTTAAAAACAGACTCCACTTACTGGGAACCACAAATACATCCTGGACTCTCGGCTACTAAAAAGGTGCGACATTTTCCTTGTTACTCATATTTTACACCCTCTTGGTGAACGGAGAAGGGAAGGCCATCCCTCACTCCCACCCATCTTATAGGCTGACAGGAATTCCATCCCAGTCTGTGTGCACCGAGGGAGTCTAGGTGCCTGCTTTGCCCTGTTCAGATTTTTCTTTTTTGTGTTTTAAAATCACTACTATCATTATTACTTTTGTCCTTCTTATTATCATTCTTTATTCTTCCCTTCCCAGATTCAAGTTTTCAGCTTTTTGTCTTTGCCCTGTTCCTGGTTCCAATTTTTTCTTTTTTTCCTTTCTTGTGGGTAACACTGTTCCTTTGCTTTATGTGTTTTTCCCATTTTTTTCTTCACTATTCTCCCCCTCTCCCCCTTTTCTCTTTTTTGGTTACTGTTAATGTGTGATTACACAGTGTGCTTTTTGACCATTTGCTTCTACTTTTGTGATGGTTATTCAATTGTTATTTTTGTCTAACTGAGTGGGAGACAGCAATAGTCCCCAAACGACACAACTGTACCCACACCACCTGCAGCTTCACTTACTGAGTAAGAGTCACCACCTCCTTTTCAACCAACGAGCTTATGATAAACAAACACTGAAAAGAACCTGACTCACACTGGCTACTCTTTACAAACAGTTAACAGAGATCTAAATACAACTAAGTAACAATGTCTCAGAGAAAACAGACCATCACAGTCCACATAAAGAAGCAAGATAAAGTGGTAGAAACAAGGGAGCAGGATACACACCCAGAAAAACACATCCCTGAAGAAGAAACAGCATTGGAACTCCTTGATAAGGAATTCAAAAGAATTATATTTAGGTATATTCAAAGGATTGAGGGATAGACCAAGAAAAACACAGACAAATCCCTAGAAGAATTTTGGAAGAAAATACAAGAACAAAGTGACAAAATAAATGAAAAATTAGAAATGATTCAAAATCCTCAGATAGAAGTCCAGAAGATTAACACTAAATTGTCAGAAATAGATAACACATGGGAAAGCCAAAGGAGTAGAACTGATGCAATAGAAGACAGAATTAATGAGACTGAAGACAAATACCTGAATACTTCTTTGGAAAGGGATCAATCAGAAAAAAAGATCAAAACAAAATGAAGAACGCCTAAGGATCATGTGGGATACCACCAAAAGGAATAACTTACGTGTCACTGGAATTCAAGAATAGGAAGAGAAAAACAAAACCAATGAGAAAATTGTCCAAGATATGTTGGAGGAGAACATACCTGATATGATGAAAGATGAGAATATATCGATTCAGGAAGTCCAACAAACCCCAAACAGGGTAGACTCCAAAAGAAAATAACCAAGGCGTATCATCATCAAACTCACAAAAACCAAAGACAAAGACAGAATCCTGAAAACAGCATGGGAAAAATAAAAAGACCTACAAAGGACAACCAGTAAGAATAAACTCTGATTTCTCAGCAGAAACCATGCAAGCGAGAAGGAAATGGGATAGTATATATAAAACCCTGAAAGAGAAAAATTTTCAACTGAGAATTATATACCTGGCAAAATTGTCCCTCAAATATGATGGTGCAATTAGGAGATTTCCAGATAAGCAGAAACGAAGGGAATTTGTTAAAACCAGACCAATCTTACATCAGATACTAGAGGGAGTCCTTTGAACAGAGAACCAAAAATAGCAAACAACAACCGACCATTAATACACAAGATGACATAACCCAGAAATCACAGGTATGCACATATCCAAAGTAAAATAAGCTTACAAGATTCTAAACAGGGAACCAGAGACTTCAATTGGCAAATGAGGACAACTACAAAGCAAAGAGAGGGAAAATACTGTGTAGTTAAAGAACTTCTAAATGGTGAGGAAATCAAGAGAGTTGCAAGATAGAATGGACTATTCCAAACTTGGGAAGAAAATTATAAATCACAGGGTAACTGCAAAGAAAAATGGTAAACGTTCATATCACAATAAAAAAGAGAACAAGCAAAAATATTCAACAAATACTAAAACAACAGCAACAAAGGAAAGGATAACATGGTTCATACACATAATGAACTCAAGACAGAAAATAATATGGAACAAAGAAACCAGGGACACCATG
>NW_006922805.1:149104-150368 GCF_000298275.1 Orycteropus afer afer
CCTCCTTAAGAAAGACTGGGTAAGAGAAGGAATAAAAAATGAAATTGAAAAATTCCTTGAATCAAACAAGAATGAAAGCATAACATACCAAAATCTTTGGGACACAGCAAACGCTGGGATCGGAGGCCAACTTATAAGAATAAATGCACACATCAAAAAAATAGCCAAAATCAACACTTTAAATCAACATCTCCAACAATTAAAAAAAGAACAGTATGAAAAGCCTACAATCAGCACAAGAAAGGAAATAATCAAGATTTGAGCAGAAATCAATGAAACAGAAAATAGAAAGACAATAGAAAAAATCAACAAGACCAGAAGTTGGTTTTTTGAAAAGATTAATGAAATTGACAAGCCACTGGCAAATTTAACAAAGGAAAAGAGAGAGAGAATACAAATAACACAAATAAGAAATGAAATGGGTGACATTACAACAGAACCAACTGAAATAAAAATGATAATATCAGGATACTACTGCCTACGGCATTCAACTGCTAACCAGAAGGCTGGCAGTACAAATGCACCAGCTACTTCTCAGAAGGAAGGTTGGGTAATCTACTTCCATAGTGATACTGCCTTGGAAACCCAAGGAGGGGTCGCTATGAGTCGGGTCTGACTCGACGGCAAATAACAACAACAACAACAACATGAAGAACTGTACTCCAACAAATTTGAAAATCTGGAAGAAATGGACAGATTTCTAGAAACATACCACTTACCTAAAATAACACAGACTGATGTGGAAAAGTTGAACAGATCCATAACAAAAGAAGAAATTGAAAAGGTCATCAAAAAATTACCAACAAAAAAAAGTCCTGGCCCAGACGATTTCACTGGAGAATTCTACCAAACATTCAGAAAAGAACTGATACCATTCCTACTCAAACTATTCCAAAACATACAAAAGGACGGAATCCTCCCTAACTAATTTGGGAAGCAAGCATAACCTTGATACCAAAGCCAGGTAAAGACATCACTTAAAAGGAAAACTACAGACCAATATCCCTCATGAATATACATGCAAAAATCTTCAACAAAATCCAACCTAATAGACTGCAACAATGTATCAAAGCCATTCATTATGACCAAGTGGGGTTCATATCAGGTATGCAAAGATGGTTCAACATTAGAAAGACAATCAACGTCATCCACCACATAAATAAAACAAAGGAGAACCACATGATCATATCAATTGATGCAGAAAAGGCATTTGATAAAATCCAACACCCATTCTTGATGAAAACTCTCTTCAAGATAGAAATAG
>NW_006922805.1:152020-161922 GCF_000298275.1 Orycteropus afer afer
GATATTCAGGTGGCCAACACACATAGGAAGAAATGCTCATGATCATTAGCCTTTAGAGAGATGCAAATCAAAACAACAATGAGGTAACATCTTGCCCCAGCACTAACAGCAAAGTTCAACAAGACAGAAAATAACAAATGCTGGCAAGGATGTGGAGAGATGGGGACTCTGATAACACTGCTGGTGGGACTGTAAAATGGTACAAGCACTGTGGAAAGCAGGATGGCGATTCCTTCAAAAATTGGAAATAGAAATACCATTTGATTCAGCCATTCCATTACTAGGTACATATCCTAAAGAAGTGAGAGCCATGACAAGAACAGACATATGCACACCCATGTTCATCGCAGCACTATTTATAATAGCAAAAAGTTGGAAACAATCTAGGTGTCCATCACCTGAGGAATGGACAACCAAACTGTGGTACATACACACAATGGAATACTATGCAATGCTAAAGAATAATGTAGAATCTGCAAATCACCGCATGATGTAGATGAACTTGGAGGACATTATGCTGAGTGAAATAAGTCAACCATAGAAGGACAAATACTGTATTAGTCCTTTATTGTAAAAGTCAAGGAATGGTTTACATATGAAAGGAAATTTTCTTTCTTGGTTACCAGGGGTGAGAGGGGGGAATAGGGAACACCATTAGATAGGTAGACATAAGTATTGATGTGGGTGAAGAGAAGGGGAATGTACCAAATGTGAGTGATCAACATGGTAGCACTGAGGAAGAGGAAGACATAGAGAGCTACAAGGGAGGGGCAGACAACAAAGATGAACCCTTTTATGCATACAGGACCGTGTTGTCAGTGAAGGCAAACACGCGTATACAGGTGGATAGATGGGTGGACAGGCTGAACTATTAGGTATGTCTTTGCAGCAGGAAGTGTACCCAAAACCATGTACAGGGCTGGTAGACAATGGTTCTACAATTATATTTGTATGTTCTGTAAGAACTCCCAGGGCTATAGTAGAGCTGACAAGGGACAAGGTTGTAGTCACTTCTTGGTCACAGCCAGCTACCCAGAAGGACTGAGTAGTTGAACCTGTGGGTTCAGGACCATAGTCACAGGGGACATCAAGCTCAACTGGCATAACATACTACACAAAACATTGTTCCACCTCCTACTTTGGTGAGTAGCGACTTCGATCTTAAAAGCTTGCAAGCAGCCATCTAGATGCAATGATGGGTCTCTCCTCGTCCAGAACAAAGAAGAATGAAGAAAACCAAGGATTCATGGAAAGAATTAGTCCCAGTGACTGGTACACCATGCGATCTGCAGCCTATATGACTATGCGGCCAGAAGAACAAGATGATGCCCAGCTACCACTGTCAACCACTCAGAGGGGGATTTATGTAGGAGCTCCTGGATAGACAGGGAAAAAAATGTGGAATAAAACTCAAACTCATTTGGAGAAAAAAAAAGGGGGGGAGGGAGAGACCAGGTTTGCTGGTCTGATAGAGTCTGGTGGAACCACTGAGACTATGTTCCCTAGCTGCTCTTCAGGTCTGGAATTGAATCCACACCTGTGGCTTCCAGACAAAAAAAAGGACAAGTGTAAGAGTTGAACATGTACCTGAGGTAGATACATCCCTTGCACAGAACAATCATGGGAGAAAGAAGGGTTGTTTATGCACAGGGAGACAGTTCAGGGGGCAGGAGTGCATGGAGGGATGGACACAGGGAAGAGGTAACTTTCAGGAGGATGTGGAAGGGGAGGTGCTGCATTGGGGTAAACTGTCAATGTCATCAGACAACGTGTATGTGAACTGCTGTATGGAAAGTGAATTTGCTCTGTCAACTTTCACCCAGATCACAATTAAAAAAAAAAAAAAAAAAATACTAGTCATATGTTACTAGAAATCTCCAGAGTAAATGTCCCTGATACTTCTGAAAACACGTTTGGGCTCTTCTGTTCTTCTAGCCCCTTCCCTGACACACCCCTTGATTCTGATTTGGAGGTGACTGCTTGTCACAAACTCCTCCATCTCTCCACTCAGGACACTAGCACACAGGGACCTAGAGGAGTAGCAGTGCCACTCTGAAGAGGAGGTGGGAAAAAGCATTAAATGCCTTCAACTTCCAGAAGGTTGGTGATTCGAACCTACCCAGCAGTTCTGTGGGAGAAAGGCCTGGCAGGATGCAGGAAGGCTGATGTGTTTATCCACATTCACAGCCTAGAAAAGTCTACGGGGTAGTTCTGCTGTGTCACCTGAGGTCAGTAGGAGTCACGGGACAAAATAGATTCAGTGGCACTGACAACAGCAGTCTGAAAAGGAGTCCCTAGGTGGTGCACATGGTAAGCGCTCAGCTACCAGCTGAAAGCTTGGCTGTTCGTATCCACCCAGAGGTGCCTCAGAAAGTGGTCCTGGCAACCTGCTTCTGAAAGGTCACAGCTATGGAAACCTAAAGCTCTACTCTGCACCCACGGAGTCTCCATGAGGAATCGACTGAATAGCAATTAACAGCAATAATAGTCTTTACAAATGCTCCTCCCCAACCACGTGAATGCAGTGAAGCACATGAGTGGGAAACTAGGTGAGATGAGTCCAACAGCGACAGCAGGCCTTAGGCTGGTACCTGATCACCTTCCTTCTCCCAGCATAGCCACTGATTGTGCTCAATGCCTAACCTGCATGACCCAAGCAATCCCACCAGCTCTCTCTCGCTCTTTTTAATAGAAAAACTCTGAACTTTTTTTAAAATTTTTATTGTGATTTGGGTTAAAGTTTACAGAGCAAATTCACTTTCCATACAGCAGCTCACATACACTGTTTCATGACATTGACTGCAATCTCCCACAATGTGACAGCTCTCTTCCCACTTCCTCCCCATAGTTACCTCTTTCCTATGGCCTTCCCTCCCATGCACTCCTGCCCCCTGAGCTATCTCCCTGTGTACATACAGCCCTTCTATACTTCCATGATTGATCTCTCCAAGGTATCTACCTAATGTAAATGTTCAGCTCATATACTTTTGTTTGGCTGGAAGCTACAGGAGTGGGTTCAATTCCAGACCTGAAGCACAGCTAGGGGCCATAGTCTCAGACCAGCAAACCTGGTACCTCCTTTTTTTTTTTTTTTTTTTTTAATGATTTTGAGTTTTATTCCACATTGTTCTCCCATTCTATCCAGGATCTCCTACCCCCACCAGTACTCTTAAGTGGTAGGCATGATTACAGTGTCCAGGTAAGAAACTGGGAACTGGGAGGAAAATAAACTGACCAAGTTCCTAAAGAAAGTGGTGGGACTAGACTGAAACCCAGTCTAAGTTCAAAAAGCCCACTCTTGACTGCTACCCTGTTTGGCTGTACCCAAGGGTGGCTTAGGCCTTTGCTGTGACTTCTCAGAGTATGAAGGACTCTGGACTGACTGAGTCCCCTCTCTGAGCTGTGGCCTTAGGCTTGGCATAACACAGGCTCCAGTTTCCTACCCAGGTGCCTGGTGCTCCCGAGGATAACCATGGATGAATGGAATTCAACTTATCCATGTCCAACTGAAATGAAATCAGATTTTGTGTGTGAAGAAAGGGACGTAACCCAGCCTTTAACAACATGGAGAACTACTGTCCTTAGCCCAATTCTCCTAGATACACATATCCTGGTGCTATATTCTTTAAGCATCATTCCAGATACTCATTTCATATATAGATGGTTCCTACACTTAGAGAAGGTGCCCCAGTTCTGTAGTGGTTAAAGCACTTGGCTGCTAACCAGGTCAGGGGTTCAAACTCAACAGCCACTCTGGAGAACTACGAGGACAGTCGGCTTCTATGAAGACTGACTACCTTGGAAACGACATGGGGCTGTTCTACTCTGTCCCACATGGTTGCTGAATCTAAATCCACTCCATGGCAGTGGGCTGTTGGTATCCTTGGAGAATCCGACTTATCGGTATTGGGTGAGGCCTGGATATCTGTATTTTTTATAAACATTGCCGTGATTCCTATGTAGGGCCAGGACTGAGAACCAATGGGGCAGGTGACCTTTTAAAGCTCCTGTCTCTGCTGGGACTCCTCCAGGACTAGGTGTGCTGGTGGGCAGGGGCTGTCCTCTCAAGCTCCTGGCACCATCTAGTGAGCGCCGCTGCACTCTGCATGGTGTAGTGATGCTGCATGCACCCTGGGGACCTTAGGACCTGGCCCTGCTCTGGAGCTTAGAACCTCATGGAAATCTCAGCTATGGACATGGACAAGGTTGCTCAGGTTAAAAATGTTACCAATGAGTGGCAGCAGCTCTGGACTCTGTCTCCAGACCCTAATGTGGTCCTTGGCACATCCCAGGCAGTCACTGGTGTTTTGTGAATAATGAGACACAGTGAGACTCATAGGGCTTGTGAGGAGGGATACAACGTATCACTGGTGTGCCCATCCGTCAGGGTTTTCTTCACGGGGCTGTGGTATAACCCACAGCACATATGAATCAGTGACTGTGGACAGTTTCCTGAAGAAATTCTACTAAAATCATCGTGGTGCTGTAGTGTGCTGGAAGCAGGGTCTGGCTCTGGGCTTAAGCACATTTCTGAAAACCAATGAATGGGAACCCTGATGGTTGTGTAGTCCTCCCAAGCCACAGTCTTTTCATGGACTTCATCTCCCTTAGTGCCGTTCATTGTAAGTCATGAGGCAGGAAGCACAAACTTAGATGTCCATCCCCACGCCATTAAGAACGGCAGCCTTCACTCTGCTTACCACCAGAGTGTGCCCTCAGCTAGGAAGACACTGGTCCCGCTGTCCTGTCCACACGGGAACCCTCTCTCTATGACCAGCAGGTCAGTCAGCAAACCTACACTGATGGCCACTGTGCAAAAAGCCCTAAGACTATCTTTGGCTCAGCACTGGGCTCTAACCCTGCAGTCCTGAGCCACAATAGCGAGGGCAGAGTGGGTTGCTGAAGAGGAGTGGACAGCAGGTGGCTGTGATGGCTGAGCGGGTGACAATGGCCATGGGTCTCTCTGTCAGGTTAACATGCACTGGCTGGAGCAGGTGGGAGTCTTGCAGAATCTGAGGAATTTTCCTGGGGCTATTGGTCAGGCTGATGGGGGACTGATAACAGCTGTAGCCATAGAGAGGGGAGCAGCAGGAAGTGGCTACAAGCCCAGAATAAAAGATTCAAGCTAGTCTGTAAATACCTAGGCCGCTCCTCGCTGATGCTGGCTGCCTTCTGCTTGCTTTCTGTCCCTCTGTCATCCGACGCTGTCTGGTTGAAGTCTTCGCACACCTCCATTATGGGGTTTGCGAGTTCTGGAAAGATGCTGAAATGGCCCAGATTCACCCCATCTTCAGGTGAGACTGCTCTTAAGTGGTCCTAAGGGGAAGGACCTATTTTGTTTCGGCAGCTGTAAAAACAAGGACATTTAAGAAAAACATCCATGAATCCATTTCTTGGGGAGTTCTGGTGGTGCAGTGGTTAAAGCATTCAGCAGAGGATTGGTGGTTTGAACCCACCAGCTGCTCCATGGAAGGAAGATGAGGCTGTCTGCTTGCATAAAGATTACAGCTTTGGAAACCCTATGGGGCAGTTCTGCTCTGTCCTATAGGAATGCTATGAGTTGGAGTAGACTCAATAGCAGTAGGATTTTTTTGGGGGTTTTTCTGGTTATCTAGTGCTGCTCTGACAGAAAATATACCACAAATGTGGATGGCTTTAACAAACAGGAGTTTATTCTCCTACAGTTCGGGAGGCTAGAAGTCCGAGTTCAAGGTGCCAGCCTCTAGGGGCTGGGTGAGAGCCCCTCAACTTAGGCTTCAGCTCTGCCTCTTGCTCCTGGCCCACTGAAGCTAGAGGCATCTCTTCACTCAGGCAGCTACTGGCTGATGAGGCTAACAAGCCCAAGGTTGACAAATAGAATGGCACAGTCCCGATGTTACCAAACCATACGGCAGGCCATTAACTCAAGTCCATTGAAAGTCCCAAGGTCAGCAGAGCATGGCAGGCTGCTGAACAAAGACATGGCTACATGCAGAGTTAAAGTGTGCCATAAGCTAGAGACCATTTCCAAAACTGTTTCTTATGTATGGGAAGCAGATCACATCCCTAAAGCAGCTACTCAGCTATTTGTGGTAGATCCCACCATGGAGCTGACTGCCAGTCTCATCATGGGGAATAACTACCACCACCTACCCAGCTACTCAACCACACCCAGCCAAGTTGACACACAAACTTAATCACCACAGGGGTTTAACGTATTTTTTGACAAATTATGTTCAGAATATTCTTTCTTTTAGCTAGTCAAAAATTCTTCATGCCGATGGTTTACTTTATGGAAATTTAAATGAAGTGTAACAGTCATACAAAAAACATTCAAATCTGAAGTGTACATCTTCATGGATTAGCACAAAACAAAACACCTCTAAGTAACCTGTGGGACCTTCGGAAGCAGACTGCCAAACCTACCTTCCAAGGTGCCTCTGAGTGGGTTTGAACTGCCAACCTTCTGGCGAGTTGTGGAACACTTAACTGTGCCACCAAGCATCTCCCAAATGTTTTATATTCTATGTTTTATGTTCAGGCCTGTGAGGAATGAAGTCTGTATCGAGGCTCATTTTTCCACGTGTGGCTGCACATTTTTTTCCAGCAGCATCTGTTGAAAAGACTATTCTTTCCCCTTTGAATTGTTGTTGCACATTTGTCAAAAATCAGCAGCAATATTCATGTTTGACTATTTGTTGGCTTTCTTTTGAGCTCTGGTGACCTAGTTTCTACCTGTTGGCCATACTCACATTGTCTCAATCCAGCGTTAGAAGAAGTCTAGCAATGGGGTGACGGGAATGCTCCAACATTGTTCTTTTTCAGAAATGTTTGGCTGCTCCAGCTGGCAAACTCATAATATCTCATTTCAAGATTTCCTATAAAGTCAAAGCTATCAAGTCAATACTGTGTGGGAAAAGGACAGGCAAATGGATCAAAGCAATGGAACAGAATGGAGTGCAGGAACAGCTCCATGCCTAGATGGTAAACTGATTTTCTACAAAGGTACAAACATAAGGAGAATAATCTCCTCAAGAAACAGAGCCAGAACAACTGGATCTTCATCTGCAAACTGGCCCACTGAAGCTAGAGGCATCTCTAGCTTCACAGCTGGCACCATTCCAAAATGAACTACACATTGATCACAGATCTAAACATAAACCCTAACACCACAACTCTAGAAATGGACATAGGAGAAAACCTTTGTGACACTGGGTTAGGTGAAGATTCTTAGATAAGACACAATCTATTGAAAAAACAAACCTGATAAATCAGACTTCCATCAAAAATAAGAACTTCTCCAAATACAGTTAAGAGAATGATAAGGCAGGGCACGGCCCAGGAGAAAATGGTTTTCAAATCACACATCTGAAAAAGTGCTGTGTCAGAATCTGTAGAGAATTTTCAAATCCCAGTAAGCATACAAACATCACAGTAACAAAATGTGCAAAAGAGCTGAACAGACACTTCACTTAGGAAGACACAGGTGGTGAACAAATGAAAAGGTGTTCCTTATCACTAGGTATTGAAGAAATCCAAATTAACTCTGCAGTGAAATACCACTACACAACTCTCTGAAAGGCGTAAAAAACAATCTGACAATATTAAGTGCTGACAAAGATTTGAAGCAACTGGCAATGCCATCCACAACTAACGGGCATGGAAAGTGGCAGAGCCACTTTGGAAAATGCTTAGGCAGCTTCTTATAAAGTTAAACATACACTTGCCAGACGATCCAGCGACCACCCCCCTAAGTATCGACTCAAGTGAAACGAAAGCCTATGTTGACACAAAATCTGTACACAGATGTTTATACAGGCTTTATTCATAATCATTGACAATGAGAAACAACACAATTACCCTTCACCTGCGGAATGGGTAAACACACTGTGGTACATCTATGCACTGGATTGTGACTTAATCAGAAAGGATGAGATACTGATACACAGAACCATGTGGACGATTTCAAATGAGATGATCAATGAAAGAAGCCGGACACGAAAGCCTCCATCTTGTGTGATTCCATGACATTCTGGGAAAAATGAAACTATAGAAACAAACCAGATTGGTGGTTGACAGGGACTGACTGCAAGTGGTACAGTGGAATTTGTTGTGGATGGAGTTTCTTGTTGCATTGTGTTCTGTATCTTGATTGTGATGGTGACTGTATGAACGACATGCATTTGTTAAAGATTTGCAGAACCACAAGTATACACTAAGAAGGGTGAATTTTATGGTATTTAAATTATGCCTCCATGAAAAGAATGGATAAATGGTAAAGAAGAATATGTCGTTGTGCCCTTCACGCTGCCCAGCTCAGATCTGAACACACACTGCATGCCCCCAGGGACGGATGCTGAAAGGTCTTCAGAGACCTTTAGCCCAAGAATTCTGACAGTGCATCCCTGAAGGACAGATCTTCCTATGAAAACCAGAAGCCATCAAGTGTTGGATGCTCCCACAAAGTGAACGGAGGCCAAGCAGGTAGCATGAATGTCTGAAGCAGGAGGCAGAGAGCAGGAGTAATGGATTCTGGAAAATACCTTCCCAGTTTGTAGGGTTTTGGCTCCCTACATTCCTACCCTTGGGGTATACACCATGTATAAGCCCTTCTAATTGGGGGTGGGTGGTATCTATGAATATGGTAATGTCATTCCCATCACTTGGTTACATTATATGGCAAAGGTGAGTGCATTTTACAGATGGAATAGAATTCCCCAGTTTGACTTTGAGTTATTCAGAAAGGAGATTATTGTGGGTGAGCCTGACTGAATCAGGTGAGCTCTTTAAAAGAGGGCTTAGGTTCTCTGAGCTCAGAGACTCTCTTTTCCTGCTGTCAACAAAGCCGCAAACATCCATGAGATCAATAGCTATAATGCAATGAATTCTGACAACAAGCCCATGAGCCTGGAAGCTTTCGATGATACCACAGCCCCGGCTGATACTCTGATAGAAGCTTTGTGAGTTCCTGACCAGAACCTAAACTGTTCCTGAACTCGTGATCATGGGAGCTGAGATAAGAATGGAGGCCTTCCTCAGACTCTGCCCATCCTCACCTCTGCTTTTCAGGTGTTTCCAGTGCAAGTGGGGGAACTAGTGGAGGTTCCCCACTTCCTAGTCTTTTTTATAAAGTGCCCTGCATACCTAAACACTGTTTTCTGGGTTAGGGGTGACATGATTGTTGTAGCAAAGATAGCTGAGCCATCTAACCACCACCTGAACTTCCACAGAATAAAGGCCTTTGACACCACACCAGCCTTGTGAAACAGGAGGGCTTTAGGATGCAGTCCAGTGGCCCTGGTTGCATAGTATGAGGTAGAGGTGACAAGATCTAACTTGGGGAGATATTAGGCAAAGATTTGTATATGCTAGGCATCAGGATGTCTGGTTTCCTAGTGGTGATTGTGTTTAGACCATGTTGAGCCCTACTTATGTCCAGTGGACATTGTCTATTCATAACTTTGGCTCTATTTTCATTATTGTCCAGAGTATCTGGCACGTCAAAAGGATCCAGCATGTATTCAGGTTGGGCCATAACAGGAGCTGCTGCTAGGTGGGGAAGCACTGGGCCCATGGCTGGCTGGGAAAACCTTACACAAACAGTTATCCCCTCGATTTCTCATCTTACCCTGCTCTGTTTTAATATTTTAATATCACACTTAGAGCAACTCTCCTCTGTCGTTGTTAGGTTCCATCGAGTCGTTTCTGACTCATAGTGACCCCATGCACAGCAGAACAAAACACTGCCTGATCCCACACCAGCTCCATGATGCCTGCTATACTTGAGCCCATCGTCGCAACCACTAAGTCAATCCATCTCATTGAAGGCCTCCACCTCTTTAGTCGACCCTCCACCCTACCAAGCATGACATCCTTCTCCAAAGAATGGTCCCTTCTGACAACATGACCAAAATAGGTGAGAC
>NW_006922805.1:164459-176605 GCF_000298275.1 Orycteropus afer afer
TCACTAATGCCGAGGATATCAATCTTTATGCGTTCCATTTCATTTTTGACAACTTCCAATTTTCCTAGATTCATACTTCGTACATTCCATGTTCTGATGATTAATGGATGTTTGCAGCTGTTT
Organism: Orycteropus afer afer; assembly: GCF_000298275.1. NCBI lineage: Eukaryota > Metazoa > Chordata > Mammalia > Tubulidentata > Orycteropodidae > Orycteropus > Orycteropus afer. Next base: position 164,583 of record NW_006922805.1, read on the forward strand.
CTCTTCAATTTGAGTGGTGCCACACCAGCAAATGGAGGTCTTCAAAGCTTTACCTTATCCACAGGAGTAAGGCTGGGTTTACTCAGATGATGCAGCTCTTTCCCAGTCCTATTTTGAGAGCCTTCTAACCTAGCCAGACTATTCATAAAGTTGTGCGGTAATGTATCAAACAGTGTTTCTTTGCTATTCATAAGGTTTTCCCTGGCCAATTCTTTGAGAAGCGGACAGCCTGCTCCTTCTTCCTAGTCTGTCTCAGTTTGTAAGCTGGGCTGATACCTCTGCACCATGTGCATCCTGCTGGGTTTGAAACACCAGTGGCTCAGCCTCAAAATTCACATCAACACATCACCACGGCAGGACAAACCGACAGACAAGTTTGTCTCCCTGTTGGAAACCTCTCCTACCACCCTTACCTGGGTCCCTGTGGCTGACTCCTCCTCTGTCCAGATTCCTAGGCCTTTTAATCCCCTTTCTCCCGCTCTCCTGCCCTGCTGCTTTGGGCGTGCCTGATTTCCCTCTCCTCACCTTGATCCCTGCGGCTGACTGCTCCTCTGTCCGGGTTCCTGGCTTTTAATCCCCTTTTTTCTGCTCTCCCACAGTGCTGCTTTGGGTGTGCCTGAGTTCCTCCCCTCACCTGGATCCCTTCGGCTGTCCTCACCAGGCCCGGCCTGCAGAATAACTGAAAAGCCAACAGCCTCTACCTGGCTTGGGCTGAGGCTTAGAAGACTGAGTTGGGTTCTTCCTCAATGGATACAGAAGACCTTAGCATTTGGGTGATTTTCCCACTTCTTGGACATTGAGGGCCTTTATGAGCTAAAGCTCTTTGGCTAGTAGAACCACCAAACTTTAATCTGTTTAAATCCTCCTGTTTCATCCTAAACTCCCTCCAGAACTTCTCCTGGGGATGAAGGTGGACGTCTCGGGTATGGAAGTACCTCAAGTGAAGCAAAATAAGCACACATGGAAATGTAGGGATGAAAAGAAGTGGCAGGCAAAGGGAAGGCAGGAGAGTAGGACATGGTTTACCAAACAGGATCAGTGATGTTTATGGGTGTTGTCCCTTTTTGGACATGAAAGAAAATGGTTCACATTCTTAATGTTTTTCTCTTTAAGCGTCACCGAAGAGTCAGTCAAAGGGCTAGAGAGGCAGTATCAAGAGGAAAAGTACCCCCACTTTCTCTGACTCCCCTTCACTGTGAGCAAGGTTCTGAAGGATCTTGATCCTCTTTGTCTTTGGGTGCCAGGAACCAGGGCTTCAAACGTTTGAGGCTCCAGTTCCCCAATTTGACCACTTCACATAGAAACATCCTTAGATCAAGCCCAGGAATGTTCCAATTTTTTCTACCTTATTCTGGAATGAGAAAAGAGGATAGGGCGAGAGTCCTCAGCTGTGTAATTCCTAGTTTTATGACCATGTGGGAGTCACATCCATCTCTCAGTCCTGTTATTCATATAATGCACATACCATCCTGCCTCAGGCACATGGTGGTCATGAGGATCATGAGGTTAAGTATGGAACCACATCTTATAAATGTCTATGCTGAAAGGGTCCTACTCTCCCATGGGTTGTCACAGACCTTGTGCAACCAAACCCTCAGCTCAGCCGGGCCTAACCTGCTGCATGGCCCTTTCTTAGGGAGAAAAGTAAAGTGGCAGACTGCTAGGGTTGTCCAGAACTTACAGGTCTAGGAGAGCGGAGGGCCAATCCCCACAGCCACATTCTTCCAAGGAGTCCGATGCCACTGCGACAGTAACGGGCGCCATGTTTCCCTTCCCAACCAAGGCTGGCTTCTTCAGGATGGACGTGTGCAGCGGCTTCTGCGTGCAGACCCCTGCTGCCACATCTGCTACGACACGGCTCTGGAGATTCAGCAACTGCTGTCGGGTGACAACACACTGCCTGACCACACCTCAGCGGGGGCATCACCACATTCTTCTTGCCTAGAGGTTCTGTCCATGTCTGATGTCTCAGAGGAGAGTCAGCAGCTGGGTTCCCAGCACTGCAGAGTGAGCTCACCGGCACCTGTAAGCCCCACAGTGCCACAAATAATACATCAGCAATCTTCTCTGCAGACAGCTGCCCGGTCAACAGGCCCAGTCAGCACCCATGAAGACTAGGATGAACACCTGCAGCTCGGGTAGGAAATTCAACTGCCAGACGTGTCCTGGGACCCACAAGCTCTGTGTCCTTCAAGGCTTGAGAAGCCCGGGGTTCCCGTGAGCCACCAGGAGAGGAACCAGAGCAGCTCAGGATTTGCCATGGAGAAACAAGGTCGGTATCCCTTGACTACTGGGTCCCCTGGCCTTCTCTGCACTCAGTGCTCACTCATCAAAATCACACCCTGGGCCTGTGTTCTCTGCATACCTGCTGTGCCTCACCCTCCAAGCCTGGAAGCTTCTTTAAGAACATACATAGATAGAGGCAGTTCCACATTTGCAACCTCCCGAGATCCGTGGAGCAGTTCCGGGGGGTTAAACCACACCCCTGCCTGTTGTCTTCTGAGTCTAGAAAAATACCCACCCCACCCAACCCACCCCCATCCCGAACGTTCCCTCCAGTCCTCCCCCTACATTGCAAATGTTCCCCACAGAGCCCTATGGAAGAGCTAGAAACCTGTTTCCTGACCAGCCCTCCTAAGTGTTTGGGGTTTTGAAAGATCCACTATGGATTGAGAGCAACAGGGTCACTGGGAAAAACTCCCAGACCATAGCTCTGGCTCTCCCGTCCCACCCTTCAGCTCTTGGTGGTCTCTGTCCATCCCCTGGGGGGCATGCTAGGCCTCAGAGAGCCATCTGCAGAGGAAATACCTGCTTCCTCCAGGGTTTCCCTGCTCTTTACAATGAGTCCAGGCCCCTCTGGACCCCTTTTCACAGAACAGGGCCCCCAATCTCTCTCTCTCCTCAATTATCTCCTCAAATGTCTCCCTACCCAGCCAGCTCCACTTTCTACCCCAGACTCCTCCACTGGGTTTATCTATCTGACCATCACCAAGTCCACATCAATGTCTTATTTCTGACTCTGGCCGAGTGAACAGCTTTGGACTCGCTCCTGCTGCAGAGGCAGCTTCAGTTTCAGTGGGGTTTGCTAGGTGGAGCCCAGAGAATCATATACAGAGCCCTAAGTCATACTGTAGCTCCTACCCCCAGGCCTGGGGCCTTCCTGGTTTGGAAAGCCCATTTCAGTCCTCAAGGGGGAGAGAGTTCTTTACTGCTCAGAGGCTGCTGGAATTCCACCTCCAGAAGTAGGTGATCAGCAGATGGGCTCAGCATCACGGGGCCTGCCCTCAAAGGTCCAGAGATCCTCCAGTGGCCTAGCCTGGCTGACTGGCAGCCCCAGTCCCGGGCAGACACAGCCCTGGGCAGTATGAGTCTCTCCCAGCCTGTACTCCACAGGCAGATGGGGACACTGGCCCGTTCTCCTGCATTATAGCAGCAGAGTCCACCCCGTACTGCAGGTACAGTTCCAGGCCAGGGTCTATGTTAGAAACACATTGACTCAAACGAGGAAGATCTTCCAAAGAACTGTCACTGCCTGCCTCTGCAGCTGCTGGGTCTGAGGAACCACTGGGACTGAGCATCCAGGGGTCCCAGCAGTGACTCTTCTTGCAGAACTTGATCCGCAGCATCAAGTGGCATCTGACTTGGTCATGATCACCCTGAGCTGCCCAGGCCCTCTCCCATGGTGCCACTAGAAAACTTTCAGGGAGACATGTATTGGCCTTCTCATTAGGGCTGCCTGGTCTCTAGTGTGTGGCGCCTAGGCAATCATTTGCCAACCTACAGTTATAGAGCCAGTGCCTGGACCTATGCAGAGCCCAACAGAAGCTCTGACTCATCAAGAAAGCAATTCACTAATCCTGGTTAATTTTCTCAAGATGCCAGAGAAACTTCTAGAAGGAAGTGCACGTAGATGGAGATGGTGCCTCCTACTAACTTCCGCTCACTCAAGGCACTCATCTTGGACAACTGAATTTCCACTTGAGAAAGAATATGCTGGAGATACACTTGGGTAGATCCATAGACATCAGAGTCCAGGGAACATACTGTGGCCATCCTATAGAATATCTTGGCCCAGGGGTCTTTTAAGGAGCTCTGGTGGTGTCATTCCTATGACATTTGAGTATTAACCAGAAGGCTGACGATTCAAACCCACCAGCTGCTCTGTGGAAGGAAGATGAGGACATCTTCTCCCATAAACATTTAAAGCCTTGGAAATCCATGGGGGTCACTGTGAGTTGGAATCGACTCAATGGCAATGAGTTTGAGAGGAGTCTTTTTGGAATCTAAAGCACCAGGGGTGGAGCTCCTCGTTCCACTAGGCATCCCATGTGCTCCAGACCCAGACTGGGTCAGCCTCAAAGAAGAGCAGTGCAGCAGAGCCAAAGGCAGACCCGTTCTAGAGCATGTCCCATGGTTCCATTCTTCTGACTTTCAAGATCTCACAACCCAGCAGGGACACGACAGCTGCCCAGGTAGATTATGCTCAAGTGAAGATCTGAGTGAGGGATCCCAGGCTGGGAGGTTCTGGACCCTCAGTGTCAGACATTTGTGAGGGCAGGACATATCCACCCACATCAGAGAAAAGAGAACCCAGGGGAACTCAAGGCAGCAGAGCAACAAAGAAAGGGCATGAAGGGCTGGGGCTCTCCCCGGCCGGAGAGCACAGCCACTCTGCGGAGGTTGAGGGGTAAGCAGAGGTGCCTCTACGGAAGCCCTCTAGAGGCTCGAGCAGGGGGACCAGGACTTTTAGTTTGGTGGCCCTGTCAGCACATCCCCCATTACCCGGAGGTCCCAAAGCAACTGCCAGGATTCCCTGAGGCAAAAGGACCAGATGAGACTGACCTGCAAGGCACTGAAAGCAAGCTGAATACCTCACCCAAACCACGATTCCTGAGAATGCCAAACGTGGGGTACCCCAGGCCTCGAAGGACCAGACCTAATAGGGCCAACTTACTGGGCCAAATGTTGCAGGTCCAGCATTTGAAGGGACCTTATTTTTCAGGTCTGAATTCTGCAGGGTCAAATGTTTCAGGATCACAGAGCCAGGCTTGACAGGGCAAAACACTGCTGGGTCAGGATTTACAAAGCTGTCTCTGAGCCAGTTTTGCAGGGTCAAAAATTTCAGGGCTGCTGGTGCAGTGCCTAAGGCATTAGACTGCTAACCAGAAGACTGTTGGTTCAAACTCCCCAGCCACTCTATGGAAGGGAGACTGGGCAATCTAATTCAGCAGAGATACTGCCTCCAAAACACAAGAAAGGGTCTGCTATGAGTCAAATCAACTCAATGGCAGTGAGTTTGGTTTTTGCATTTTTTTCAAGGTTAAGCATTCAAGGCCTGATAAGAACAGCCCCCACACAAAAACCCCATTCCTGCACAAGCTGCAGAAACTGGCTCAGGAAATAAGATGAAATAACTCCTGCACTGGATTTATCCCAAGATGGAAGGCCAAGGGCATGAGGAATGCATCCTCTTTAACCCAGTGACAATGTCCAACGCCAGGGTGAAAAATGTTGAAAAGAGCCCAGACCTCACCAACAACTATGTACAGGCAACTAAGTCAGAGAAGCAAGCAGGGGAGCCCAAGGCTCAGCCTCCCCGTACTGAAGAGGAGAGCCTGCCCTTCTTCAGGGCCCACCAGTGCCCAGTCAGCCCCAGTAGCAGTCCCATCAGTTCTGTAACCTCTGGGCCCTGCGCCACTTCTGCCAGTGCCCTGAGCACTGTCCTCAACTGAGGACACTCAACCAGAAACCCACCCCACGTAGCAGCTCTCAACTCAGCAGAAGGCACATGTCTAAACACACACAACCAGTCAAGTAAAAGGAGCTCACAGGTCCCCAACCCCTGCACCTTCCTGAAAAAGATTATTACCCCTGATTCTGTTAACACACACGTGAGGCAGACCCTCCCCAAATATACTCTCAGCCTCCAATCAAACAGCAACCTGTCTGTGCCTCCTTATTTTTCAATGAAGTAAGGATTGGGGGGCTGGTTGGGAAAGGTTGGTGCTTCCCCTCTGGTTTAGGAGCTTAAGCTCCCATTTCAGATGTGCCAGCACTCCACACAACACCCTCCACCCTACCATGGACTATGGCTAAAGGGGCTCGTCTAAGGTGCATTGAGGGTCAGGGTCAGGCCGGACTTCAGTCATGGCTTCCCAGGATGACCTTGGACCCCACAGGGGCAATGTGGACAATGACAACAGCGTTGAAAAGGACTGGCTGGAATCCAATGCATTCTTGGTCTACTCATAGGCAAACAGATTAATAACTACATCTACGTCCATAGCTGTATCCATATCCATGATCCGGAGGGAAACATTTCTGAGGCGTGTCCCTGTGCCCCATCCTTGAGGAGATGCTTTTGTTTATCCAAAGCACACAGCATGACTCCCCTGTGCTCCCTGCCACTGTTGAAAGACCTCCCGGTGACCCATCCAGGAGCCAGCTATTTCACTGTTGTCTGTGCACCACCTGCACTGCATGTCAGCTGGAATGGAGATCCTTCGATAAAGAGGGGCTCCAAAAGGGTCACAATAAAGATGAACTCAAGCTGAGCCTTGCATTCAACCAGTCAAATATTCTGGTACTTACTTTGTGCCAGGTAGTGTGCCAGACACCAAGGACATACAGGACCAAGATACAGGCCGTGCCCCATGGACTCACAGTCTCATGGGGTGGAGCATCAACTAAGCAGTCATTAAAGGCAACGTCTTAAGATCTGGTTAAAGGAAATAGGTGAAAAGACCTAAAAGGGACTTAACCTAGTTTTGGGGGTGTTCATGGAAAGTTTCCTGCAAGAGGTGATGAGTAGACTGAGTTTCCAAGGATAAGTAGGAGTGATCCAAGCAGGGGGTGGAGAGTGGGAAGGTTTCCCAGGCTGAGAGCACAACACAAGCAGATGCATGGTGTCAGCAAACTGGCATGCCAGGTCAGAGACCAGTAGCTAGCTGAAGAAGTCCTTGTAGTAATCGCAGAAGTACATCAGAATGTCAGAGGGTTGAGTGAGGTCGCCCAGCTAGAGAACACCTGCCACTCATTTATCCGTTCCTTCATTTGGTGGTGGTGGTGTTATCCATGGCCAAGTCGGTCCCCAGCTTCTCTCATTTGTTGTTGGTGATGGCAGAACAACCCACGCACAGTGGGAGGAGGCAGTGCCCAGTCTGGGGCCATCCCCATGACTGGTCACAGGTGGGCCCACTGTGACCATAAGAGCCACACTGGCTGGTTTCTTCATAGTCTGGGTTAGTCCGGAAGCTCTGTTGATCTGCTCAGCACCATTGCACATTCACGGGTCCGCAGATGGACACACGAGGTGTCGTGGCCGGGAAGGCAAGAACTCTATCGCTGAGTCCCTGGAGGGAGTCAACAGTGCATGAACACTGTAATAAGGAAACCAAGTTAAATATTACTCATATTGTGGTCATATTTTTGAAAGAAAAATGTGTTTCTATTTTTCATCTTTATTAACCTGTATTGAAATTTTCCTGCACTGCACGTTAATGATTTATTAGATAATAAACAGTCCCAGGGTTGGCACTAGTGACCTCTTCTAGTGCTATATCTGCCACTTTCTGACCCAGAAGATGAGTCTTTTCTGCTCTGAGCCTCAGTTTCCCTGTCTGTGAGACTGGGAGAGTCACAGAATTCCTCTCCTGTCACACACATCTGGAATGCTCATGCTTTCTGTCAATTTTTATTGTTTATTTTACTTTATTGAAAAATAAAGCTCTTTTAGAAAGTCTATGAACCTAATGGGAACATCTGCCTTGAGGACGAGTGTGCACGTGTGTGTGTGTGAGAGAGAGAGAGAGAGACAGGGAGGGAGAGGGAAGGAGGGAGGGAAAGAGGAAGGAAGGGGAGAGAGAGAATAAAGGAGAGAAAGAGGGAGAGGAAGGGAGGGAAGGAGGGAGGGAGAGAAAAGAGAGAGAGGGAGAGGGAGGAAGGGACAGAGGGAGGTAGTATATCAGAGAGGGAGGGAGGAGGAACAGGACACCAAGAAGGAGGATGTCAAACTGTCACTGCATACCTTCCTGGGGACCAATAATTATTTCCAGGGGTAATGTTTTCCTCAGAAGTCTTTCAAAGCATGTTTATCCATTTTGTAAACTGTGCACCCCTTCCCCGAGCTGTCTCCCTGTACATAAACAGCCCTTCTTTCTCCCATGATTGTTCTCTCCAAGGACTGCATTTACCTCAGGTAAATGTTCAACTCCTATGCCTGTCTTTTGCTTGACTGGAAACCACAGGTGTGGGTTCAATTCCAGACCTAAAGGGCAGCTAGAGGCCATACTCAGGGTGGTTCCACCAGGCTCTATCAGACCAGCAAACCTGGTCCCCCTTTTTTTTTCCCCCCAAATGCTTTTGAGTTTTGTTCCACATTATTCTCCCTCTCTATCCAGGGTCTCCTACATAGGTCCTCCTCCGAGTGGTTGACATTGGTAGCCAGGCACCATCTAGTTCCTCTGGTCTCACAGTTGTATAGACTGCAGATCGCATGGTGTACCAGTCACTAGGGCTAATACTTTCCATGAATCTTTGGTTTTCTTCATTCTTCTTTGCTCTGGACGAGGCAAGACCCATCGTTGCATCTAGATGGCCGCCTGCAACCTTTTAAGATCCCAGTTGCTACTCGCCAAAGTAGGAGGTGGAACAATGTTTTGTGTGTTATGTTATGCCAATTGAGCTTGCTCTGTCTGCTGCGACTATGGTCCTGAGTCCACAGGCTCAACTATTCAGTCCCTCTGGGTAGGTGCCAGTGACCAAGAAGTAACTACATCCTTGTCCCTTGTCAGCTTTACTGTATACCTGGGAATTCAGATCATACAAATACACTCATAGGACCACTGTTTTCCAACACTACACATGGTCTTGGGTACACTCCCCACTTCATAGACATATTTATGGAACAGTCTTGAACTTTATGTTGATGAGAATGATGCCGTAGCTTTGACAATTTTTTTCTGAGAAACATTTACTTGGAATAAATATACTAAATTCACTTTTTGAAGAATGACTCATTGGGGGAAAATCAGTAGTAGGCATGTGGCTCTTATTGGCTTTTTCAGTTCACATAATAAGAGTTATTGAACAAAGATCTGCCAGCGAGGAGGGTTACTCTCCAAGTGAACTCACTCCGTGGTAGTGTATCAGCAAAGTAACCACAGCCCCTCCCACCACAGCGCAGTTCTGTTACAATCCATCACTCCTGCGAGGAGTGTTGTTAAACAGTGTTGTTAAACAGTCTCTATGAAGCTATCTCAATATATATATTTTTTTTATTTTTTACTGTGATTTGGGTTGAAGTTTACACAGCACATTCATTTTCCATACAGCAGTTTTATTTCATGACATTGACTGCAATTCCCCACAACATAACAGCTCTCTTGCCACTTTCTCCTGGAGGTTACCTCTTCCCTGTGTCCTTCCCTGCCATGCACTGTCTCCCTGTGCAAGCACTGCCCTTCTGTTCTCCCATGGCTATCTCAGTTGTTAAGGATGCCACTGCAGTGGTTTTGGCAGTTTGTCATTAAAGGAATTTTGATGAAAACCCGGAGGCTGACATTCATCACCAAAACAAACATAATCCACCACCCCACCCCCAAAAAAAGCCCATCAAACAAAAACCAAAAGCCACTCCCTGGCTCCAAGCACAGGCTCTGGGAGCCTTTTACCTAAAATGGCTCAGTTTTCTAGGTCACTCTTCACATCTCTCAGGGCAGAAGACATACAGTAAAACCAGTGAAAGGAAAACATCAAAATCCAAACAAGACCCTAAGCCATTCTGAATTGACAAGGCTCTGATTTTGAGAATGAACTGTGAGGACAGAAGAGACGGGCTTTACAAATGAGGCGAAACGCTTAACGCTTAGTGGAGCAGAGGCTCCAACTTAGATAAGAGAAATACCTCAATTAAAGCAAGGCACTCAAATGTCTGAGACGTACGCCTGGGGTGTTGGAGAAATTAACAAGATCAGTGCTAATGGCTAGAGAAACAGGTGACAGTGATTAGCCATGGGTAAAAACCAGTACCTGGTGGGAAAAATCTGGCCTCCGTGTGCTGGAAAATGTCCTAGGAAGAAGAGTGAGTCGTAAAGAAGTTAGGTCACAAAGTGCCACACATAAATTATCCCAAATGGTGACTTCCTTGCCTGGGAACCAGGGACTTCCGCCTCCCTAACAAGGAGGAAATCCATCCTGGAAGAAGTGCAGCTGGAATGTTCCTTGGATGCAAAAATGGCCAGACTTCATCTCACCTACTTTGGTCCTGCCATCAGAAGGGACCATTCCCTGGAGAAGGACATCATGCTTAGTAAAGTGTTAAGTAAGCAAAAAAAGGGGAAGACCCTCAACGACATGACCCTGAACAGTGGCTGCAATGGTGGGCTCATGTATAACAAGGATGGTGCAGGACCGGGCAGTGTTTCATTCTGTTGTACACAGGGACACTAGGAGTTGGAGCCAACTTGACCACACCTAACAACAACAACAAAAAAGAAGGATGAAAAGGTACAAAAATGTTGTCACAAGAATAACGTGAATGTCAGAGACTTTGTGGTCTCATGGGCACGGTCAAAAAGAACCTCACTGGGCCAAGAAGGAAGAATCGGGCCATCTGGCTGCATGGACGGAAGAAACAGAAGACAGGGACAGCCTGCATCTTTCCCTGGTGCTAAGAAAGCTGACTAAATGTACGTATCAGTCAGCAAGATGTATGTGAGCACCTTGGTTGTGTGTATATATGTGTGTGTGTTTGTGTGCGTGTGCGTGTGTGTGCATGTGTATGTGTGTGTACAGAGCATATACATCCTTTGCAGGGAACTAATTTGTGATTGAGTGGGATGATTTATAAGGGCAAAGGGGGAAGAAGAAGGGGCTGCTCTGCAGCAGGAGCTGGGAAAGAGGGAGGGGAAGACAGCAAAGGGTCCTTCCCCTTAGCTCTGTGAAGACACACACTTGGCTGCACAGAGGCTGGGAGGCAGCACTCCCCAGAGGCCCAAGCCCAGAGCTCTCCACCTGCTGGATTCAGTGCAGACATGCAAGGGAGCCATAGGGGATGGAGCTCTGGAAAAGGCCTGGAGTACTCAACGGTAATCTCCAGGAAAGTGAGCTGGCTTCTCAGGCATCAAAGAGCAAAGGAAACCTCTAAGGCAGGGCACCGGGAGTACCTGCAGAGGTTCCTCAGGTCTGTGCTTCTGGAGCCCCAGTCCTCACTACGATCAGGAGGGAAGAAGCAAACAGACTGTTTCCGCAGCTTCCACAGAGCACAGACTGCTGCAGTGATAGGTGAGTACCATCAAGCCTCTGTGAGATCACGGTGGTGTCTGTCCCTTTCCAGTTCCACACGGTGGGTCGAAGACACCAAGCAAGCAAACTTTCATGCATTTCTGGAAAGTACACGGTGACATCACACCCACTCTACTTCCCAGAGTTGGAGACAGAACAGTGACCACAGTTAGCAGCCAAGAGAACAGGTAGCCTAGTCAATATGTCCAGGTGCCCACAGGGGAACCCTGCTGTACTTAGCCAGTTTCCACAACCACAGTAAGAGAGACCAACATTACCAAAGTCAACTGTCCCCTGCACTGTGCCCTGTGGCACTGTGGCCCACAGGAGAACATCTGTCTAGACGCACAGGTAGGAAGCATGCATGTGCTCTGTCCTGGGCTGGAGGTGGGAAAATCTAGCACCGAGCAGCATCTGTACATCAGGATGAAAATGTGCTAGGGGGTGGGCCACTGGCTTCTGGAAGCATGTGCCTGATGCTGTGTGTGGGATCCTCAGGGAAAGCCACACTCCCAGCAGAGAAGGTGGCCAGTCACCAGAAACGGTGGCCAGACACCAGAGTGAGGGAACCAGCAGAGCCAAGATCCATGTACAAGTGCAGAAATGTACCAGTGGGTGGAGACTCCGGCAAGATGGCATACTAGACAGAAAGACTGCACAGACCCTCTCCAACAAAGAAAAGGGAAACCAATTAACACAGACACAGAAGATAATCTTGGACTCCTGAGCCTTAAAGGGAA
>NW_006922805.1:198532-199929 GCF_000298275.1 Orycteropus afer afer
CATCAACTTCGATGAGATACAACAATAACTGGGAAAAAGAGAGGCCCCTCGTCCCTGCTTGTGACTCCCAGCTTGGAGGTAACTCAGGCCCAAGATAGTCTAGTGGTTCTCCAGTCCGAAGGGACCATTCCCTCCTGCATGGACGGAAGGAACGGAAGACGGGGGCAGCCTGGATCCAGCTGCTGCTTCAGGAATCCAGCCCCTCAGTGCAGTGCTCTTGGGGCCTGTTACCAGCTAGCTACTCTGCCACCTGGGAGTAGCCTACAGCGTGTTCTTCGTTCCCACCTATGCTGGGCCAGAGATCTCCCACTCACTCTTGTTAATCCCACCCAGCAGCACTAGCTTCAGTCAGCCTAGGAAAATATGGTGCCCTAAGGAGCTGAGCTGTCCAAAATGGCCAGTAAGTCCTGAGTAAGATGTCTCTTTGGACTCAGCTTAAGAGGACAAGGCATGAAGGAGGTTCTATAGTTGTTTAATATACACTAAAGTCCACAAAACTCCAGTATAAATGAGAAAAAAATTACAGCATGATCTTTGGCTTTTGGGACCTGGGTTGAATCTTCCTGAAAAGCTACAGTGCTGACTCTTCCCACAGAAGCCAAGCATTGTGCCATCAGTGATTGGCTAGTGTGATGGTACTCAGCCCACAGATCTTGTCAGTGAGATGGAGAGGTTTCTTGTTCCTGGCCCAGGGCCCCTAAAGCACAGGTTCAGCCCTATTTAATGAGCTTATTATGCTTAATGATCACCACCCACTTGTTTGCTGACTGTACATGTTCTGAGGGAGGCCTACTCTGTGTCAGGCCCAGAACTGCTACTTAGGACCTGCTGGGGAATGAACAAATGGAACCTCACTGTGAGGATGTGGCATGGATATGCACATGTGTAGTGGGGATAAGCAGAGGATTTAAACAAATATTTTGCTCATAAATCCACCTAGCAGCCCTGCAAGTGCTGACACCACCTGGACTCTGTCCTCAGCCTACTTCATTTTCTTCTCTAGTTATACTCTCTGCCAGATGTTGTTCGGGTCCTAGGGCTCCAGTTATACGTCTAGCTAAAAACTCTCAGGTTCACATTTCTAGCAGAGACCTACAGCCTTTCTTCTGGCCCTGTGCATCCCAGTGCTTACACGACATTTCCACTTGATGTAGAATAGATACCTCATACATAACAGAGCCACCTATGAAGTACTGGTCCCCCATCTACCCAAAGTCATACACTATGAGCCTTAACCTTGTCATCCAATAATCATCTAGGGGTTTTCCATGATTCTTTTCTTTTTTTCCCCGTGTCAGATCCAACATTCAACCCATCAGTAGATGTATTTCCAAAAATTATCTTAAATTGGAGAACTTCTCACCAGAATTCTGTTAAGCCTGGTCCAAACAACCACT
>NW_006922805.1:200739-206378 GCF_000298275.1 Orycteropus afer afer
GGTAGTACTAAGAGATGTCCTAAAGAATCTCCTGTATTCCAGACATATTCTTCGTTACCTCTATTATGGAAAGCCAACCCAATTTGCCCTTGGTAATCAGGATCTATCATACCAGGTAGTACAATAATGTCCTTCTTTGTCTGTTGATCTAGAGGCATGAGGAAGCCAAAATGGCCAGGTGGCATTCTTAATTTCCAGTTCAATGCAATCAGCATTGTGTCTTCAGTTGGGAGTGTTCCTCCCTTTGGGACTAAGATCTCCAGACCCGCAGAGCACAGGATAGCGGGGAAAGGAAGCAAAAATTTTTGGGGTGGGTCACTAGGGGTAATAGTGAGTGGTACCACTCCTGTTTCCACCCCTTGGTTCCTGGACCCCTGAATCCTGGCTATTGGACAAACAGTTCAGGCCTCATGGTGACCTGTGGCCCATGGTTAGGCGTTCAGTCTCTACTAAAGCCCAGTAACAAGCCAAAAGCTGTTTCTCAAAAGGAGAGTAGTTATCTGCAGAGGATGGCAGGGCTTTGCTCCAAAACCCCAAGGGTCTGTGTTGCGATTCACCAATAGGAATCTGCCAAAGGCTCCAAACAGCATCTCTATCTGCTACAGACACTTCAAGAACCATTGGATCAGCCAGATCATATGGCCCAAGTGGCAGAGCAGCCTGCGTGGCAGCCTGAACCTGTTGCAGAGCCTTCTGTTGTTCTGGGCCCCACTCAAATCTAGTAGCTTTCCGAGTCACATGTTATATAGGCCGCAGCAACACACCCAAATGAGGGATATGTTGCCTCTAAAATCCAAATAGGCCCACCAGACATTGTGCCTCTTTTTTAGCTGTGGGGGAAGCCAAATACAATAACTTATCCTTCACTTTAGTAGGAATATTTTGACATGCCCCACACTATTGGACCCCTAGAAATTTCACTGAGGTGGAAGGTGGCTGAATTTTTGTTGAGTTAATTTCCCAACCTCTAGTATGCATATTTCTCACCAATAACTCTACAGTCATAGATACTTTTTCTTTACTAGGTCCAGTCAGCATAATGTCATCAATATAATGGACCAGTGTGATGTCTTGTGGAAGGGAAAGACGATCAAGATCCCTATGAACTAAATTATGACATAGTGCCCAGGAGATGATATACCTCTGAGGAAGGACTGAGAAAGTATACTGTTGCACTTGCCAGCTGAAGGCAAACTGCTTCTGATGCTCTTTGAAATTATTATCGAGAAAAAGGCATTTCCCAGATCAATAGCTGGAGATGTACTAATTTTCTCAAGCAATGAAACACATCAGGAACCGCAGCTGCAATTGGAGTAACCACCTGATTAAGTTTACGATAATCTGTCATTCTCCAAGATCCATCTGTTTTTTTGCACAGGCCAAATAGGTGAATTAAATGGGGATGTGGTGGGAATCACCACCCCTGCATCCTTCAAGTCCTTGATGGTGGCAGTAATCTCAGCAACCCCTCTAGGGATTCAGTACTACTGCTTTTGATTTACTATTTTTGTAGGTAGAGGCAGTTCTAATGGCTTCCACTTGACTTTTCCTACCATAATAGCCCTTACTCCACATGTCAGGGACCCAGTGTGGGAATTCTGCCAATTACTCAGTATATCTATTCCAATTATGCATTCTGGCACTGGGGAGATCACTACAGGATGGGTTTGGGGACCCACTGGACCCACTGTGAGATGCACCTTAGCTAAAACTACATCCATCAGTAACTTGACTTCCATATGCCCCAACTCTGACTGGTGGGCCACAATGACTCTTTGGGTCTCCTGGAATGAGTGTCAATTCAGAGCCAGTGTCCAGTAATCCCCGAAAAGTCTGATGATTTCCTTTTCCCCAATGAACAGTCACTCTCATAAAAGGCATCAGATCCCTTTGCGGAAGGCTAGGAGAAAGACTGACATAGATTTTTGGCAATGTAGTGGGGTCCTTCCTCAAAGGGACCTGGCCTCTGGAAATTGATTGAGAGGTTGTGACTCTGTATTCTGGCGATTCAATCTAGGTTGCTGTTCATGTGACCTAGAATTCTTCTGTCTATACAGATCAAGTAAATATTTAGTAGGCTTGCCAAGTATTTCACTACTAGGAACACCACAAGCAAGCAGCCAATGCCATAATTCCACACGAGTCAGACTATTCTGATAAGTATTCCGACTCCGCTGTCCATTATGGTAACCACGCCCACCTTGCCTTTGTCAATTAACTGCTGCCACTTAGCCCCTATTACCACAGGGTCCAATCAGCCCCATCATAGTTAAGTGTCTTAGTTCAATTAGGGCAGTTCCCACTGTCAAATCAGGTTTACATAAAATAGCAATCACAGCAGTCTTTAAGGATGCTGGAGCTCCCTTCACAATTTATTCCTAACCATACTGGTGAAAGGCGTGTCTTCTGGACTCTTTCAGCTACTTTAACTCACACATTGCAATGCATCATTCTCCTTAGTCTCCTTACAATTCTTTGTATTTCTTGATTGTATTTGTATTTCCTGTTGAAGAGCTCAGGTCATTTTGCAATCTGTCCCTCTATTTTATTTTATCCAATGTTTTCTCATGATTAGAATCAAGTTACACATTTCTAGCAGGGATACAACGGAGGTGACGTAGCATTCTTCTCAGTACACTGTCAGGAGGCAGAGAATTTGGTCTGTCCCAATGTTGGTTTAAGGTGGTGCCTTAATTTGTGGGAAGATACTCTGAGCCTATGAAAATATCCTATTGCTCACCATATTTTCACCTACTAGTTGTAGCAACCATTCCAAGTGTCCTAATTTCATTATTCCTTCTCGTTTACAAGCTAGCATTCTTTTGTAAGGAAGAGCTTCCCCTTCCTTATATTTATTTTATCCACAGAGACTAAGTGGTTCTCACTTTATTCAGTGGGCCATACTCAATTATTATTGGTATTTATTTTGATGTTCAAGTTGTCCACAACTTGGTCACAAGTAGCCCCTTTAAGGACTACTACTGTGTCCTTTTGACATGTCTCTGTTATTGTTTGAGCACTTTTGGTTCCAGAATATGTTGTAGGCTAATTGTATACTTTCTCTGCCCTCACCCCTCCTTTCAAGTGTTTTATGACTTGTTCGGTAGACACTGTGTGGCAGGTCATCTGTTTTCAAGGCTTTCTCTGACATTTGTAATGTAGAGTGGGCCTTATTCTAGGTCTACTGTTCTAAGCTGTGCCTTTCCTGTGAACACTGCAGTGCCCAGTGCTCAGGGAGTTCTCTCCTTTTTGGCCAATTAGAATAACCACATCTAGAAGCACGGTGAAACTTCCAGAATTTCCATTCAGTTCAGTAGCTATCCTGAACCAGCCCTTACAGGCTCATTCTATGTACATGCGGCTAATTATTCAGCTACAAACTTCGTAGACACTCTGAGCATCGCTCCACACTACTGCTTTCTCTCAGGTGATCAACCCTGCAACCTCCAGCCCCTGCAACAGACACACATGCTGATCTCTGCTTGCTGCACTCAGCCGCCTAACTGTGTTCTGCTGCGTTCTACCTCCCACACCACATTCCACAAAGGGCCCCATTTCTGCAGCCTTCCTTAGGTGTCTCTCCTGTCTAAAAGGTTTCTGCCAGGTATGTGAACAGTGTGCACATCATTTTGTCTAATTTTATACTTCTTTACAGCAGGAGGGTTGATGGGGGCCAGTTACTGCATCATGGCCTGCAGTGAATTCAGTGAAACAGTCTATAAAATAGAATCCATAACATGATTACACACATACATACACACACAATCTTTGAAATCTCATTGTAACCGTTGTCATACCTACACTGTCATGAAAGTCAGGAGCAGGTCAATACTGGAAAAAGTCAGTACAATCAGACAAGAAAACTGAGAGGTACAGATGAGAAGGGAGCACACAGATGAGTGGTATGTTCAGATGATGGTAGATACCTGGGAATCCAAGTAAATGAACTAAATATTTTAATCCTGGTCATGAAGTTAAAAAAGGAAATGAATAATCTCTTATAAACATGTAAGAATCAGTTATTTAAAGATATTACTGAAGGAAAATTCCATTTCTAATAGCAAAATAAAATAAAAATACCCAGGAATAAGCCTAATGAAACATAAGAGTTATAGAAAGAAACCTTTACAACTCTGCTGAGACTCCCACATTTGGTTAAAATGGAGTAACAGGGCCTACATTTACCTACGATCTGAAGCAAGTAAAAACCTAGATGGAATAAAAGATGTCTCTTGAGACCTAAAACATCAAGCAGCCAATGACAGCGATCACTGAGAGATGGAAGTAGAAATGGTGAGTCTCATGACAGTGAAAGCTTGCTGCATAGACAGAGTTTCCAGGCCATGGTTCTGGGAGGAAAAACCCAGGTAGAACCCAGAAATGCCCGTGAGGTGAGGAGATAGAGCTGCAAGTCAGAGAAGGCCATGGCAACCAGAGTCCACAGGACAGAGTTCCTGAGAAGAGAGGGCTGTCCATACAATGTGGACACACAGAGAACTCTGGGAGTCTCACGAGGGTTTCCCTCAGTCAGTCATGTATGTCACTGACTATACATGTGATCAGAGTACCCAGGGGATAAAAACCACCTGAAAATGTGTAAGGGCATCATACTCACAGGTCACACACAAAGGCGGTATCCCCACAGCTAGAGTAGAAAGCATCAGATGGGATGGTGCACTGGTAGAACACTAAGAACCGACTGGCCCTCAGTAGTGAGGATAAACGAATCACAGACCGAAAGCTGATCTGGTCTGCCCAACAACTTACAGGAATACCTGAAAGGATCAAAATGTTTCCAAGAAACTTAACCATATTGTAAAACAAAGCTCAAGAACACAAACACATTCATACATATCCATTACATCAAAGGTTTACAAGGCAGAAATTAGTGCCTAAGGCATTTGACTGCTAACTGAAGGCTGGTGGTTCAAACCTACCAGCCACTCCTCCCAAGGAAGACTGGGCAATCTATTACCATAGAGACACCGCCTCGGAAACCCAATGGAGGTCGCTAAGAGTTGGCAAATGACTCAACGGCAGTGAGTTTGGTTTTTGGTTTTTGGTATCTAATCAAAGCACCAGGTGTACAAAGAAACAGGAAAATACATCTCACAAAGAGAAGAAAGATCAACCCGTCACCGTTGACTCAGAAATTACACAGATGATAGTAGTGGACAAGAATATTGTAAGAATATTAAATATGCACATGAAGCTAGAAGAGAAACTGAATGTGTGAATTGGAGGTATGAAAGGTATATTAAAGACTAAAGCACACCTGTAGAGAGGAAACTGACAACATCCAACATCTGAGATGGTGGATACACTGAGTGGGATGAACCAAGCACCTAAGCAGGTGGAAAGGGCATCACCCGGCCAGGTAATAACTTCAAGGAGTCAAATATATTTGTACCTGCTGTCCCCAAAGGAGTGTGGTGGGAATGTGCTTAAAATCAAGGCTGGAAATATATCAAATGTGATGAAAACTACTCATTGAGAGATTCAAGAAGTCCAATGACTCCCAAGCATGAGAAACATGAAGAAATAGGACGTGTCATATCCAAACTGGTAAAAATCAGTGATGAAGAGACAATGAAAAGCAGCCAGGGAAAAAGGACACCTTGTGTGTAGAGGCTCAGAGG
>NW_006922806.1:0-5058 GCF_000298275.1 Orycteropus afer afer
GGATGGGGTGGAGGGCTGCATGTCTGGTCACCAGTTGGTCATGCTTGTAAGGGGGGAGAACACACCTCTCTTTTTGCCTGAACACTGATGTGTTGGCTGGAGCAGGCCTACGTAAGTAGAGCCTTTTATCTTGTGCCTGCTCAGGTTGGAATGCTGCTTGCAATAATTCAAAATGGTCACTTTGTGCTGGTTGGCAGTTTACCACTTCTTGTTCATTATTTCCATTCATTCTCTTCCTCTCATAAGTATTATAAGTATTTGATCTACTTATTTATCCTTTTCTTTGAAGCATTGCGTTCCAGGATTGGCATCCATAGCTATTCCCCTTGTTTTTTTGAGTCTTTGTTGTAGAGGTACTGGATAGTGTATCTGTCTGGCCTGTTGTCTCAGAATCATTAGCTTTTTGCTCATTTTTTAAATTGGGTTATTTGTCCTTTTGTTGTTTTTGAGTTATATTGCTTGTTTTTAAATTGGGTTTTTTTCATTGTGTTATAAGAGTTCTTTATATATTATGGGTTTTAAACCACTCCCAGATATGTGGTTACGAAATATTTTCTCCCATTTTCTAGGCTGTCTCTACACTTTCTTAATAAACTCCCTTGATGCACAAAGGTTTTTTTCATTTTGATGAAGTCCAACTTACCTAATTACTCATTTGTTGTTCATGATTTGGTGTCATGTCTGAGAATCCATTGTCAAAAAGAAGTCTTACAATCATGTTTTACACTCTTTTTCTTTTTCTTCTCCTTATTTTTATTTTATGAATTTGTTTTACATTCAACATAACGCATACATTTAGTTTCATTCCGCATTCGCCATGTCCAACACTAACCCAGTCTCCTCCACTCCCTACCATGCAACCCTCCCCCTGTGCCCCTCATACTTACACACTCCTGTGTGTCCTGCATTTCCTCCGTGTGAATGTTGCCCTTCTGGTGCCCTGTGGTTGATTTTTCCAAGGGATGCATTTCCATAGAGTATATGGGTACATCACCCTGGGTTGGGTGGTCTGCATGTGCATCTTGCTTACTACTGGGCTGAGAGCCAGCCCCTGGGAGTGAGCTTTATTCCAGGCCCAGAATTTATCCCAAGACCATAGTATTGGGGGACACATCAGACTCCATCTGACCAATAATTCTGGTCATTATTGAGTTTTGGGGTTTTGTTCCATGTTTTTCCTCCCATTCTATCCAGGATCTCCAGATTTGATCCTTTCCTGAGTAGTTGGCATTGGTAGCTGGGTACCATCTAGTTCTTTTGGTCTCAAGGGCCATCATGTCCTAGGGTTGATTGATTCCAAATGCTCTTGGTTATTTATTTATTTTTTTCCACTCTTCTTCACTTCTTATGATAGCAGACCATTAGGTGCATCTTAGATGGCCTCTTGAAAGCTTTTAAGACCCCAGTCACTACTCACCAATGTAGGATGAGGACAAAGATTTTTATGTATTTTGTTGTGCCAATTGAGTCTGTTGTCCCCCAGTACTATGGTCCTGAGACTGTAGATCTGTTGGATCTCTCTCCCACAGTGTCTGTGTGTCTGTGAGGGATTACTCTATGTCTGTTTTCTATTGTTTCTGTAAGGATTGCAGGTATTTTGTATCACTGGTATCTGTGTGCAAGATTAGACTCCACTGAATCTGTCCTTGGTCTAGAATATACTCTTGTTCACTGACCCCCATCTGATCCTCTCAGATGTTTATGTGTTTATCTGTAGCCTGATGTTTGGTGTTAATGGTAATGCAGTATCTTGGACACACTGGTTTGTATTAGCATCTGTTGTCTATCACCTATGTGGAGAATTCAGTGTCCTCCTTTTTGCTAATGTTATCATGGTGGTCACAGACTCTTTCCATACATCCCTCCCCATACCCACATCAACATGTGGGCCCCAACTAGCCCAAAATTAATCCCTCCACTTCCCTCCCAACCTCGGTAACCTACAAAATGAGTTCCCTTTCCCAAGCAAACCCTAATTTGTCTTTTTACAATAATCGCCTCATATAGTACTTGTCCTTCTGTGATTGACTTATTTCATTCGGCATAATGTCCTCCAGGCTCATCCACATTGTGAGGTGATTAATATATCCCTCATTGTTCTTTAATGTTTAATATATCCCTCATTGTTCTTTAATGTAACATAATAATATTCCATTTTGTGAATGTACCATAATTTGGTTATCCACTCATCGGTTGATGGGTATTTAGGTTGTTTCCATCTCTTTGTTATAGTGAATTGTGCCATGATGAACATAGGTGTGCATATGTCTGTTTGTTCATTGTGTCTCAACTCTTTAGGATATATTCCTAGTAATGGAATTGCTGGGTCAAATGGTACTTCTATTTTCAGTTTTTTAAGGAAATGCCACACCTTATACCACAATGGTTGTACCATTTTACAATCCCACCAGCAGTGCACAAGAGTTCCAATCTCTGCGCAATCACACCAGCATTTGGTATTTTCTGCCCTGTTGAACTTTGCTATTATTGCTGAGGTAGATGATATCTCATCGTTGTTTTGATTGGCATCTCTCTAATGACTAATGATCATGATCAATTCCTCACATGTTTGTTGGCCGACAGCATATTGTCTTTAGTGAAGTGTCTGTTCAATTCTTTTGGCCATTTTTGAATTGGTTTGTTTGTCTTTTTGGTGTTGAGGTGTTAAAGTATTCTACAGATTTTGGAGATAAGTCCTTTATCATATATATGATAAGCAAATATTTTCTCCCAATCTGTGTTGTTGTTCTTGTTGTTATGTGCCGTCAAGTAGGACCCCTCACTGGGTTTCCAAGGTGATATCACTACAGAAGTAGATTGCCCAACCTTCCTTCTGAGGAGTGGCTGGTGGGTTTGAACCGCCAGCCTTCTGGTTAGCAGTTAAGTGCCATAGGCACTACGCTACCAGAGCTCCCTCCCAATCTGTAGGTTCTCTTTTTACCCTATTGACAAAGTCTTTCAATGTGCATGAGAATTTAATTTTTAAAAGGTCCCAGTCATTTGTCTTCTCTTCTACCTCCTATGCATTCTGGGTTATATAGTCTATTTGATAGTCTATTTATGCCATAAATTAGGGCTCCTAGATTTGCCCCTATCTTATCTTTGAGGAATTTTATAGTTTTGGGCTTTACATTGAAATCTTTAATCCAGCTTGATTTTGTTTTTGTCTGTGGAGTTAAGTATGGATCTTGTTTCATTTTTTCTGCAAGTGGATGTCCAGTTCTGCCAGTATCATTTGTTAAACAGGCTGTCTCTTCCCCATTTAATGGATTTTGGACCTTTGTCAAAGATCAGGTATCCATAGATGGATGGTCTATTTCTGGGCTTTTGATTCTGTTCCATTGGTCTATCTGTCTGTCATTGTACCAATACCACGCTGTTTTGAATACTGTGGCTGTATAGGTTTTAAGATCTAAGTGTGCAAGATCTCCCACTTTGTTATTCTTCTTCAGAAGTGCTCTGCTTATCCAAGGTCTCTTCCCTTTCCATATGAAGTTAGTAATTGTTTTTCCCATGTCCTTAATAAATTTTGTTGGTAGTTGGATTGGGATTACATTAAATGTGTAGATTGCTTTAGGTCATATTGACATTTTAACCTACCTATCCATGAACAAGGTTGGTTCTTCCAATTATGTAGTGCCCTTGTTGCCTCTTGTAGTAATATTTTATAGTTTTCTTTGTATAGATCTTTTATGTCTCTGGTAAGGTTTATTCATAAATATTTTATCTTTTTAGTAGCTAATGTAAATGGTATTCTTTCCCTTATTTCTTTATCAGAGAATGCTTTATTGGTGTAGAGGAATCCAACTGATTAATATATGTTGACCTTGTATCCTGCCACTTTTCTGAACCTCTCTATTAGTTCCAGTAATTTTTTTTGTTGTTGTTGAGTCTCTTGGGTATTCTGTGTACAAGATCTTATCATCCACAAATAGAAATAGTTTTACTTCCTCTTTGACAATTTGTATATATTTTATTTCTCTTTCTTGCCTTATCACCCTGGTGAGGACTTCCAATACAATGTTAAATAGAAGTGGTGATTGAGGGCATCCCTGTCTACTTTCTGTTTCTAAGTGGAATGACTTGAGTCTTTCTCCATTAATAATGATCTTGGCTGTTGGCTTTGCATATATGCCTTTTATCATGTTGAGAAATTTCCCTTCTATCCCTATTTTGCTGAGAATTCTGAACAGGAATGGGTGTTGGATTTTATCAAATGCATTTTCTGCATCGATTGATATAATCATATGGTTCTTTTCTTTTGTTTTGTTTATGTGGTGGATTACATTGATTGTTTCTCTGATGTAGAACCACCCTTGCATACCTGGTATGAATCCCTTTTGTTCAGGATGTATTATTTTTTTGATATGTTGTTAGATTCTGTTGGCTAGAATTTTGATGAAGATTTTTGCATCTATGTTCATGAGGGAAATTGGTCTGTAGTTTTCCTTTCTAGTGGTGCCTTTCCCTGGTTTTGGTATCAGTGTTATGCTTGCTTCATAAAATGTGTTTGGGAGTATCCCATCTTTTTCTATTTTCTGGAATAGCTTGAGTAGTATAGGTGTCAACTCTTCCCTGAATATTTGGTAAAATCTCCAGTGAATCCATCAGGGCCAGGACTTTTATTTGTGGGGAGATTTTTATGACCTGTTCAATTTCTTCTTTTGTTATATGTCTGTTGATGTATTCTGCTTTGAGTGGGATAGTTTAGGTAGGTCTTATGATTCTAGAAACTTCATCTCTTCTAGATTCTCAAATCTGTTACAGTACAGTTTTTCATAATATTCTGTCAGTATCTCTTTTATTTCAGCTGGTTCTGTTGTTATGACACCTTTTTTCATTTACTATTCTTGTAATTTGCATCTTCTCTTTCATTTCTTTTGTTAGATTTGCCAATGGTTTGTCAATTTTGTTAATCTTTTCAAAGAACCAGCTTTTTGTTTTGTTAATTTTCTCTATTTTTGTTTTCAGTTTCATTTATTTCTGCTCTAATCTTTATTGCTTCCTTAGTTCTAGATAATGTAGAATTCTTTTGTTGTTCTTTTTCTAGTTGTTGGA
>NW_006922806.1:6294-11167 GCF_000298275.1 Orycteropus afer afer
GTCTGCCACTCTCTTTCTCTTGATTGGTGCATTTAGTCCAGTCACATTGAGTGTGATTAGTGATAGGTATGAATTGATTGCTGTAATTCAATTGTATTTTTTTGTCATGTTTTTGGTGTTTCCTTGGTCCATATACTTTTCTGTGCTGAGTTTGATTTGTTGTCAAGCGTTTCCTCTCTTTTCTTCTTTATTGTTGTTTTGTCTTTGTTAAACCCATATATTTTCTTTCCTTCTGGATTTGCTTAGGGGGATTGTTAATTTCTTCTGCGGTTACCTTGGAGTGGATTCTTGTCTCTACCTTTTCAGAACAGTCTGTTCTATGAGAACATTGTCATTTTTCCCTTTCCCTTTGGAAGTTTATACCTAGAACTTTTATTCTCTCTATTTGTCTTGTGGCGATTGGCTTCCTTGATTTTTATTGTACCATGTTTTATTTTGAGTGTCTATTTCTGGTTTGGTTTTAGTGTTGATATCATGTGTCCTGATTTTTATGTTCTCTCTTGTGGGTTCTGTATTGGAAGGACTTTCTTAAGCATTTCTTGTAGGGTTAGTCTGGTTTTCACAAAATCCCTTTATTTCTGTTTGTCTGAAAAGGCCTTGATTTCTCCCTCATATTTGAAGGGCAATTTGGCTGGATAAAGGATTCTTGGTTGGAAGTTCTTTTCCTTCAGTGTTTTCTATATGCTCTCCAATTGCCTTCTTGCCTGCATGGTTTCTGCTGAGTACTAGGAGCTCAGCCTAACTGTTGGATTATTATAAGTAATATTTCTTTTGTCCCAGGCAGTTTTCAAAATTCTTTCTTTGTCTTTGGTTTTGGAGAGTTTGATTACAAGATGCCTTGGTGTTTTTCTCTTGGGATCTGTACTGTATGGGGTTCTATGAGCTTCTTGGACAAATATATTTTATTCCTTCATGATATGGGGGAAGTTTTCTGCTTTAGGTCTTCCACAATTTTCTTGGTGGTTTTTTTCACCTCTTCTTGTTCTGGAATTCCAATGAGGCATATGTTGTTTCTTTTCATGTTATCCCATATAATTCTTAGGTTCTCTTCATTTCTCTTAAATCTTTGTTCTGATTTTTCTTCATACAGGCTGGTGTCCAGGGATTTGTCTTCTATTTGGGATATGCATTCTTCAGCCAGTTCTATTCTACTCTTTTGTGCTTCCACTGTCTTGTATAATTCCATAGTTTTGGTATTCATCTTCTGGATTTCTAACTGCTGTTTTTGTATGAGTTCTGATTTGCATTAATCTTATTATTTTGTTCTTGAATGGTTTTCCTGAGTTCTTCCAGGGAACTGTCTGTGTTCTCCTTGCTTCTGTTTGGGGTTTACTTAGGCTCTTGTATAGCTCTATAAACATACCATAAATGTCTTCTTGGATATTTCTATTGCTTCCTCTTCCTCTATGTTTAATAAGACTTTTTGGGGGGTTTTACTTCTAATGTCTTATTCTGTTTTTTTTTTTTTTTTTTTTTAATGTTGCCTGTTGTTTTCTAGACATTTTGAAGTTGTCTTTAACTGTTAGTTATGTTGTCTTTAACTGTTAGTTATGTATTGGTTTGTTTTGTCGTGGTTTTATGATTTAATATTTTGAAAAATAGAGCTTTTTTTATATTAATTCCTGTGTGCTGGGTTGCTCTGCAGTTTTCTTTGTAATGATGTAATCACTGTGTGGAATGTGGATGCAGGTCCCTGTTTGTCGTACAGGAGTTTAGGATTCGAGCCAGCTGGTGTTATAGTGGCTGAATGTGGTTTTTCTATTGGATGAGGCAAGAAAGAGATGGAGGAAATGGGAGGAGAAGAGAGAATGAAGAAAAGCTCCAAGGTGCCAGGACTGGTTTCTAGGGCTTTGAGTGGGCTGCTAATGATGATGCTATATTGTTATTCATAGGTCTGAAGTTCAAGTTCAGCAAAGACTCCACTTGTTAGGGGGCCACCACTTTCCATCAGGTTCAGACACATACAAAATCCCCACTCTCCAGGCCTCTCCATGCCCAAAAGCTGACCTAGGATAACTGTCCCAATCTATGATCTGTGACAGGATTTCCTCCCAGGGTCCACCCACCTGCAGCATTAAGGTTCTCTCTGTTCGGGCTTCAGTGATCCTGGAGCCAGAGAAATCTCTGCTTGCACCCAGAAGTCCCAAGTTTACCAATAAAAGCAGATGCCAGCCCCTCCATGCCAAAAAGTTGACTTATGATAACTGCCCCAACCCACAATCCATCATGGGAGTTCCTCCTGGGGCCTGCCCACTTGCCGCATTAATGTTCTCTTGCTCGGGCTTCAGCAGTACCAGAGCCAGAGAAATCTGTGCTCCCACCTAGTGGTCCCAAGTTTACTGAAAAAACAAAGTCCTGAAGGTAGATCTGTGGAGTGGTCACACGTTCACTCGTGTGGTGCACTCTCTCCACTGCCCCAGTGAGGTCTCTGATGGCCTCTCTCGAATGCTGGTCAGCACTTTGCACGGCAGGTTCACCTGTTTTTGTTATTTTTACCCCATCTGGGTAATTGCACTGCCCCTTTCTCCTTTCTAATATTACTCCCCTGAGTATACTCTGACTAAATGAGCTGTTCAGAGCACCAGAATCCCCATTTCAAACTGCTGCACCTAGATTTTTAGGCACTAAGATGCTAGAGGGAACTAGCATAGGCACTACAAAAGAGATGCCATTTTGCTTCTTTTCCATAGTATATTATTATTTTAATTTGCTGTTAGATTCAGTTTGCTAGTATTTTGTTGAGAATTTTTGCATCTATATTCATAAAGGATATTGACTTGTAGTTTTCTTTCCTTCTGGTGTCTTTAGTTGGCTTTGGTGTTAGGTTAATTTTGGCATCATAAAATGGGTTAGGCAGTGTTCTTTATTCCTATTTTTGGAAGACTTTAAATAGGTTTAGTGTCAATTATTCTTAAAAAGTTTGATAGAATTCCTCAGAGAAGCCATCTGGTCCAGGACTCTTTTTTTTGGGGTGTTTTGTTTACTGATTCAATCTCTTCGATTGTTATGGGTCTATTTAATTTTCAATTTCATCTTGGGTCAATGTAGAGAAATTGTGTGTTTTTAAGAATTTATCCATTTCATCAAGTTACTTAATTTGTTGGCATAAAGGTGTTCATGGTAATATCTTATTATCTTTATTTCTACACAGTTGATAGAAATATTCCTTATCTCATTTCTGATTTTAGTTTTTTGTGCCTTTTATCTTTTTTCCTTATCAATCTAGCTAACAGTTCATTGATTTTATTATTTTTAAGTAACCACTTCCTAGTTTTATTGATTTTGTCTATTCTTTTTCAATTTTCTATCTCACTTATTTCTGCTCTGATCTTTGTTATTTCTTTTCTTCTGGTTGATTACAGCTTAGATTTACCTTCTTTTTCTTGTTTTCAAGGTGTAAAGTTAGGCTATCAATTTGAGATCTTTCCTCTTTCCTTATTTATAACTACAAAGTTCTCTGAGTACTTCTTTTTGCATACTATAAGTTTTGATATGTTGTGCTTTCACTTTCTTTCATCCCAAATATTTTCTACTTCATCTTGTGATTTTTCTCTTTGGCTCATTTGTTTAATAGTGTGTGTTGATTTACAAATATTTCTGAAATTCTCAGTTTTCTTTATGTTATTTATTTCTATTTCCACTCCATTTTAGTCAGAGAAGATACTTTGTACTTTAATTAAAAAATATATATATTGAGACTTGTTTTGTGATTTATCTTATGGTCTGTCCTGGAAAATAATACATATACATTGGAAAGAGATATGAATTTTGCTGATGGTGATTGAGAAAGGTGGACCTTTTTAAAAACTTTTGATTTGGATGAAAATTTACAGAGTAAATTCATTTTCCATTCAACAGTTTATACACATTTTGTCTCATGACACTGACTGCAATCCCCATAATGTAACAGTTCTCTTCCCATTTCCTCCCTGGGGTTGCCTTTGCCTTTTTCCCATGTCCTTCTATTCTATGTATTCCTGCCTTCTGAGCTACCTCCCCATGCAGACACTGTCCTTCTGATCTCCTACAGTTGATTATTCTAAGGACTGCACCGATCTGGTGTAAATGTTCACCTTATATGCTATCTCTGGTTTTTCTGGAAGCCACAGGATTGAGTTTTATTCCAGGTCAGAATGGTGACTAACTGCCATAAACTTGAGGGTTTCACCAGTCTCTATCAGATCTGTAAGCCTTTTTTTTTTCTTTATTATGATTTTGAGTTTTTTACATATTAAAGATAGTTGGACATTTAAGTTACCTCTTTTTATTCAGAATTCTAATAAAACACCTGGAGGTATTTGCAGATGATTGACCAGGAGTGAAGGAGAGATTAAAGAACATTAGGGATTCTGCAGGAGAACATGGAGTATTGTGAGTAGTGACATTCTATTTATGTTGCAACACCAATGTAACTAGAAGATTTTGTTTTTGGAGGGGAAATGGTTGAAGTAATGTAGCAATGTATTGAAGAGAATTAGAGATGAGGAGTAACTTAGAAGGCAATGGAAAGAGGACTAGATAAGTAGTCAGAATGTTTGAGTCATAGTCTCAAATCTATGAATAACTCACTCTATAACTTTGGGTAAGCCCATTCCCCTTTTTAGGCCTCATTTGAGACTCTAGAAAATGAAATAGTTGGTTTATAAATTTGTTAAAATAGTCTTCAGCTCTCACTTTCTATAATTATGTTGTTGTGAAGTGCCATTTAGTCAGGGCTGACTCATAGTGACCCAATGTACAACAGAATGAAACCCTCCAAGGTCCTTTGTCATCCTCATAACATGAGCCCATTGTTGTAGCCACTTGGCAAAGCCATCTTGTCCAGAGCCATCTCCTTTTTCTTTTTTTCTTTTCTTTCCTTTTTTTTTTTTTA